>NC_067410.1:70020077-70321159 GCF_009764475.1 Pristis pectinata | reverse complement strand
CCGACAGTAATATTAGGAACTGCCCTGCAATCCGTGCTTGTCCCAAATGTGGGGTTATTATAAAACATATAGATAAGTGCAAATATGTCTCCTGCAAGGAGTGTCATGTGACATTTTGTTTTGCCTGCCTTGAGACCGAAGAGGTTTGTAAAAACATTTACAAATCTTCTGATCATCCTGTGGCCCGAAGGCAAACAAGAATTCCCGTGAGGAATCACACTCCAGCTACCACCTCAAGAAACACTGCAAGTGTCCGTTCTGCCACTCTTTGGGAGACACCGTGTACAATTATGTAAGAAAATAATCAGATTGTGTAAAAACATTAAGAGGTTATACTGCATGATAAATGAAGTAATGTCCTAATGCAAAACATTTATTATTGTTGATCTTACTTTGTTGTTATAAGTAGCTAGTTATTGTTAATACAGTGATAGATTGGCTTGGTTTGACAATGCTACGATATGAGATTCTGCAAGAAAATAGTATCCCCCTTAACTGACATTTCATTTTGCTTCCATAATACTGTTAACTCTGAATTAATGTTGCATTTAAACTAAACAATCTGTTTAAATTCAAGGCAACATTAAAATCCAATTCTACACTGCATTATGAATGTGGGTGAAGCTTCATATCTGTTGGTTGATGGCTTGAACAAATAGAGCAGAATATATTTTAAAGTTTGCTTCCTGAATATTTGAATGTATTATGCTAAATCCTTTCCATTGCATTCTTTCTTAGAAATAAAGATTTAATTTTGTAATTTAAATATAAATTTAGAAGAATGGAAATGTCATCTTGATTCAAATATTTATAAATCAGCTGTCAGTACAGAGTCCTATATAAAGAGGTGTTGATAATGCACAATACACACCAGTACTTGTCTGTCTGGCAATTTTGTTCCATTTGTTCCAACTCTTTAATGTTTGATTTCTTCAAATAAAAGAATCAAGTAGAAATTTGGCACAAGAATTCTGCATGTTTATATTGGAAAAGTATAAAGTTGGCACAAGTGCCTCGAGTGACAGAGAGGTAGGTGGGCAAGAGTTAAAAGTAGAGTAATTCGAAACTATTTCACAAAGTAACACATCTTGGAAAAATAAGGCAGGCTTAATTTTAACTTTTTTAACACTGCTAAAGTAGCATTAAGACCATTATAATGTCTGTGGACGTTGCATAAGTTCACGATCTTCAGTTGCAAAGTTTACAGAACCATACATGTGACCATTTAAATTAGAAGCAGGTGTAGACCCTTGAGCCTGCTCCACCTCTCAACGAGTCACTGACTGATTTGATTGTAAACTCTGCGCTTCCATCTATTTGTGGTAAATAATCACTTGCTTATCAAGAATCTTTCAAATGCTGCTTTAAAAATATTTGTAGACTCCACTTCCACTACACTTTGGGGAAAATTTTGAAAAAAATCACAACTATAAGAGAAAAAACAGTGCCTCATGCTGGCTATTTTATATATTCAGTTTTGGATTGGGCTCTCACTGGTGAAGCCAACATTTATTCCTCATCCCTCTTTGTCCTTGGAAGGTGAAGGTGGGTTGCCTTTTTGAACCAGTCCATTCCTTGTGAACGTACCTCCACAATGTGAATGAGTCAGGAATTCCAGGACTCAGACCCAGCAACAATGAAGGACCAGCAATTTATTTCCAAGTCAGGGTGGAGCATAACTTGGAGGGAAACTAGCAGGTGGTGGTTTTTCCATGCATCTATTGCCTTGTCCTTACTTGGTGGGAGAAGTCGTGGGTTTGGGAGGTGCTGTTGGAGTTGGCTGGGTGAGTAACTGCTGTGCCAATTGCAGATGGTATGTACTGCAGTCATTGTGCGTTGGTAGTGGAGGAGGTAGTGGTGACCACCACGTCATTGTTGGGGGTGTTGCATTCCGAGGAAACGTCCATATTGCAATTTTCCATAATGGAAGCCGTGTCATCTGCGCAAGCATCAAGAAATGCAAGTTATAAAAAATAAATTTTATGTTGATTTATTTACATTTTTTGCATAAATTCCATGAGAGCGATTTTTATTCTGGAGCTCAAAATTTTGAGTGGTGATTTGTGAATTCCTTGAGGGTGAATTTCCATAAACAGTCATCCTGCAGATGTCGCCTGTCAATGCATAGGGTGGTTGATGGTGTGTCAATCAAGCAGACTTCTTTGTCCTAAATAGTGCTGAGCTTCTTAGAAGTTATTGGTAGCCCTTTATTTTTAAACAGTGACCCTTGGTTCTAGATTTCCCCTCATGAGGAATCTTCCACACTTGCATCTGTCCATAAAACCGTAGCAGAATTAGGCTATTCAGCCCATCAAGTCTGCTCTGCCATTCAATCATGGCTGATTCATTCTCAAGATGCACCCATTGAGGACATTGAACTACATCTAAATCTTGTGCCCAGGAGATTAAGTATCTAATATTAATTGCCCAATAGTAAAATCTAAAGTTAGGCAAAGCCATACCACCATCCTTTTTTAATTTTTGTAAATATTCCTTACTTAACCTTGGATTTTTATTCTGCTATATATATGAAAGAATTTTAGAATCAATAGAATCAAAAAAGGATTTTGAAATGAAAGTTGGAACTGCCTGAAATAAATACAAACATTTTTGTAAAATATTCATCTTAACTGCGTTAATTCAACCAATCAATGATAGAGACAATGGGGACCATTTAGTAAACAATTGTTTAACATGATCATTTAAAGGTAAAAAGTTAACTTTGAATAAGTCCTTATGCTTCTTGGTAATTTTAACACCCAGATACGTAAAATAATCAGTCACTAATCTCAATGGTAGTTGCCTATAAATTGGGACTTGCATATTTAATGGGAAAAGTTCACTCTTATTCAGAGTTAATCTATAACCAGAGAAAACACTAAACTGAGCAAGCAATGATACTGCTGCAGGGATTGATTTCTCTGGGTTAGAGATATAGAGTAACAGGTCATCTGCATATAGTGATATCTTATGGATCCCCTTTCCACGAGTAATACCAAATATGTTAGAAGAGTCCCGAAGGGCAATTGCCAAGGGTTCCAAGGCAATGTCAAATAATAAAGGACTCAAAAGTGCCTCGAAAAAGCCTGAAAAAGGGGGATCTCTGATTATTAGTAAGTATTGAAGCCATAGGTGTATGATAAATCAATTTAATCACAGATATAAAATTTGGACTAAAATTAAATTTCTCAAGCGTGTTAAATAAATATTTCCATTCAACTCTATCAAACGCCTTCTCGGCATCTAGCGAGATAACACATTCTGGGATTATAGATGAAGGGGCATATACAATATTCATTAACCTCCTAATATTAAAATGCAAATAACGATTCTTAATAAATCCTGTCTGGTCATCAGAAATAATTTGTGGGAGTATGTGTTCCAGTCCAGAAGCCAATATTCTGGAAAAAATTTTAGAATCCACATTCAATAAAGAAATAGGTCTGGAAGATACACATTCAGTAGGATCTTTATCCTTTTCCAAAATTAAATCAGTGCAAGGATTTTCATTAGCTTCTATTTTAGGAGCCTCACTCCCTTTTTCACTTACTAAATTGAATAAACAAATGATTAACCCAATAGTTAAACATACAAAACGAATATGGTTTCAATTTTGTAAATTTTTTGGATTGAATAAATTCATTTTATCAAGTCCTATCCAATCTAATTTTTCCTACAACCATCTAGAATTGACAGCTTTTTCTTTATGGAAAATGAAAGGAATAACATGTTTTTGTGATTTATTCATTGATAACTGTTTCATGTCCTTTGAACAGTTGTCTAATAAATAGAATTTGCCTAGATCACATTTTTTCCGATACCTACAGATTAGAAACTTTGTAAAAGTCACTTTACCTTCTTTTCCGATACTATATAAAACTGAAATTACGGGAAAAATCTTAGGTTTTAATCCTTATCAGAAGGGCTTGATAGCAATAATTTATGATCTGATTACGAAAATACATCTAGAGACACTTGATAAAATTAAGAATGCATGGGAAAGAGAACTCCAGATACTCTTAGCTACAGAGACATGGAAGAAAATTCTCCAATTAGTTAATACATCTTCAATGTGTGCCAGGCACTCTTTGATGCAGTTTAAAGTGGTCCACAGGACCCATATGTTGAAGGACAAGTTAGCCAGTTTTTATCACCATATAAACCCTATATGCGACAGATGTAATTTGGAGGTGGCTTCCCTGACACATTATGTTTTGGTCCTGTCCTCTTTTGGAAAAATATTGGAAAGACATTTTTAATATTATTTCAACTGTATTGAATATTGATCTGCAACCCCATCCTATTACTGCAATTTTTGGGTTACCAGTGATGGATTCTGGCCATTTATCCACTTCTGCTTGCCGTATGATTGCTTTTGTTACATAAGTGGCCAAGAGATCCATTCTATTTAAATGGAAGGACCCTATACCCCCTACTACATTTCAATGGTTTTCTCAAACTATAACATGCTTAAACTTAGAAAAAATTAGGAGTGGTACTGTTGATCCTTCACTTAAATTTGAGGAAGTTTGGAATCCATTTATTCAATACTTCCATATGATATGAGCAGATTTTTTTCGAATCCCCTTCAATAACCTTTGAATATAGAGGAGCAGAGCTGACGACATAAGAATGTGTTTTTTTAATCAAAGAAATATCAGTCCAGTTTTTTTTTCTTTGAAGTTTTTGGTTTACTTTTGTTTAATATTATACTTTTTTGTTTGATTTGGAGGTTTTCTCTTCATATAATTAAATTTCTTTTCAATTTTTTTTCCCATCATGTACACTTAGCAAGAGTGCGGGAGGTCTAGATTACATATTTTACTCCTTGTGAGTATAAATATTGACTGATATTATTGTTATACCGATCTCTTTGTATCATATGTATAATTATTAATGTTATGTACATCAATTTGAATTAATTTGAAATTCAATAAAAAGATCAAAAAAGAAAGAACAATCACGGCTGACTTATTTTTCCCTCTCAAACCCATTCTCCTGCCTTCTCCCCGTAACCTTTGACACCCTTACTAATCAAGAACCTATCAACTTCCACTTTAAATATACCCAGTGACTTGGCCTCCACAGCCGTCTGTGGCAATCAATTCCACAGATTCACCACCCTCTGGCTAAAGAAATTCCTCTTCATCTCTGTTCTAAAGGGATGTCCTTCTATTCTGAGGCTGTGCCCTCTGGTCTCCAGTGAGTACAGGCCCAGAGCCATCAAACGTTGCTCATACATTAACACTTTCATTCCCAGGATCACCACGTCACCGGTAGCCGACCAGAAAAAGCCCCCTTTACTCCCACTCTTTGCCTTCTGCCAGTCAGCCAATCTTCTATCCATGCTAGTACCTTTCCTGTAATACCATGGGCTTCTATCTTGTTTAGCAGCCTCATGCGTGGCACCTTGTCAAAGGCCTTCTAAAAATCTAATAAACAAATTCCATTGACTCTCCTTTGTCTATCCTGCCTGTTACTTCCTCAAAGAATTCCAACAGATTTGTCAGACAAGATTCCCCTTAAGGAAACCATGCTGACTTTAGCCTATTGTATCATGTGCTTCCAAGTACACTGAAACCTCATCCTTAATAATGGACTCTAACATCTTACCAACCACTGAAGTCAGGCTAACTGGCCTATAATTTCCTGTTTTTCTCCTCACTCCCTTCTTAAAAAGTGGAGTGATATTTGTGATTTTTTAGTCCTCCAGAACCATTTGTGGTCTAGTGATTCTTGAAAGATCACAACTAATGCCTCCACAATCTCTTCAGCTACCTCTTTCAGTACACTGGGGTGTAGTCCATCTGGTCCAGGTGACTTATCCAACTTCAGATCTTTCAGCTTCCCAACCACCTTCTCCTCAGTAATAACGATTACACTCACTTTTGCCTTCTGACTCACTCGAATTTCTGGCATGTTGCTGGTGTCTTCCAGAGTGAAGGCTGAGGCAAAATGCTTATTCAATTCATCCGCCATTTCTTTGTTCCCATTACTACCTCTCCAGTGTCATTTTCCAGCAATCCGATGTCCACTCTTGCCTCTCTTTTACTCTTTATATATATTATTGGTTAGTTTACCTGTCAACACTGCTCTGGAACTGATATATTTCAATTGCCTCCTCTCACTCTTTTAAACTTCACCAAATGCAAACCCAGCTAGTCCCACCTTCTTTGAGCTGTTGTCAGGTTTCCTTGTGTGACACTCTGCTGAGATTGATATGATGTTCCTATTGATATATTGCAAGTGCCCACAGCTGCTGACATCTAGTACAGCACAGTTACAGCCTCTGGAGCCAACTCTTAAAGGAACAACAATTAAGTAAATAACACTTCTGTTACGAGCCAGGTTGCTACTTGGTACTTGGTAGCAACCTTTATGACAAGTGTTTATGGCGAGTGGCTTTTTCTTCCTTAGCATTCGGGATAGCGGGGAGTGAATGCGCAGACGTGTGACGTCACTCGGTAGCGCGCGGGCAATTTAAAAAGAAGACTGCCATATCCAGCGGGCAGCGTCGGAGCGGGCAGCAGAGTGAGACGGAGCAGAGTGGTTGGCTTTGGCTCAAATGGGATTTGGCAAGAACAGGTAAGAGGCGAGATTTATAGAACGGGGGTAAGTTACTAGTTTATAGCAGTATGCATCTGGGATTAGTTTTATGTTTGGAGTGCCAGATGATGGGACCCTGGGAGACTACCAGCCTCCCCGAGGACTACATCTGCGCAAAGTGCATTGAGATGCGGCTCCTCAAGGAACGTGTTGAGAGTCTGGAGCAGCAGCTCGATGACCGTCAGCTGATTAGTGAGAGCGAGCAGGAGATAGACGGAAGTTATAAAGAATATGTAGAGAGTACCTCAGTGGCGGTCCCCCTCAAAAATCGGTATCTCATTTTGGGTTCTGTTGGAGAGGATGACCACGGCAATCAGGACTTTGACATCATGCCTGGAGCTGTGGTCCAGCGGGGAAGGAGTAATGCAGTGGTTATTGGGGATTCTATAGTGAGGGGAACAGATAAGAGATTCTGCGAACCCGACAATGAAACCCGGATGGTGTGTTGCCACCCTGGTGCCAGGGTACGGGATGTCATGAACCGGGCCCAGAATATTCTGAGGGAAGAGGGTGATCAGCCAGAAGTCTTGGTACATGTGGGTACCAATGGCATAGGGAGAAAAAGAGAAGAGGTCCTGAAGGAAAATTACAAGGAGCTAGGAAGAAGGTTGAAAAGTAGGACTTCCAGGATAGTAATTTCAGGATTACTATCTGTGCCATGTGCTAATGACAGTAAGAATAGAAAGGTCTGGCAGATGAATGCATGGCTGAGTGACTGGTGCAGGGGGCAGGGCTTCAAATTCCTGGATCATTGGGACCTTTCTTGGGGCAGGCATGACCTATTCACAAAGGATGGGATACACCTGAACTCCAAGGGGTCCAATATCCTTGTGGGAATATTTAATATAGCTGTTGGGGAGGGTTTAAACTAATCTGGCAGGGGGATGGAAACCAGGATGTTAGGATAGAGGAAGAGGTATATAGGAACAAGTCCAAGACAGTGTGCAGTGAAGATAGTAAGAAGGACAGGCAGGTGAAAAGTCAGGATAATTTGCTGAACAATAGAAGTACAACAAAATCAGTAGCAGATACCGGCCTAAATGTACGATATTTAAATGCACGTAGCATTAGGAATAAAGTGGATAACCTAGTGGCACAGCTACAGATTAAAAAATATGACATTGTGGCAATCACCGAGTCATGGCTTAATGACGGATGTGATAGGGAACTGAATGTTCAGGGGTACACAGTGGATAGGCTGTAGTATGAAAGGCCATGGCTGTCAGATGACAGTAACAACACTACTAACCCCCATGGTCAGATGATAGCATTGCCCATTGGGTTGGAAGCTACACCACTGTCAATCAAGGGTCTGGCCCCGCCCCACCCATTAAGAGCACACATAAGGATTGGCTTGTAACCCACCTTTGTTCTTGACCCTGAATCATTGGCTTGTTTGAATTACCTGAGTGGGCTCCACCCAGCTATAGTCCTATAAAAGATGGTACACGTGGGCAGCTCTTTCTCTTTTCCAATTGCTGCTGGGATAGAAACCACGGGTGAGAAGGTGCTCTTCCACAGGGGTCTAGGAGTGTCCTGAGTAGATTCCCAGCAGCGTAGAGCCGTTGTTTGTCCAGATTCAGGGGGTTCAGACAACGTATTTGTTTGTTCCCTGATCATTTGTACTAGTTTGTTGTGTGTGTGTGTGTGTGTGCGCGTGCGTGCGCACTTCACCCCTGTTGTGACTCCCCCCATGTTTCGCGATCACCTGAGTGCGACTATGCATTTGTTCCTTCCCATTCTGTTCCTGTATCTGTCTTTGTAAATAAAATTCTCCTTTTTAAAGTACAAAGACTGTGTGTCCAGATACCTCTATCCTTGAGATCCAAAAGAAACTTTCACAGAACATAGGCGGGTAGTCAGAGGGGGTGGTCTGGCCTTGATGGTTAGTAATGATGTAAAATCAATAGAAAGGAAGGACATTGGGTCAGAAGAAGTGGAATCCTTATGGGTGGAGCTAAGAAATAGCAAGGGTAAGAGGACAATAATAGCAGTTATATATAGGCCCCCCAACAGCAGCTGTGATGTGGACTATAAGTTGCAGTTAGAAATAGAAAAAGTGTGTCAGAGGGACAACGTTAAGATAATTATGGGAGATATTAACATGAAGGTGGATTGGGAAAGCCAACAATGCAGTGGATCTCAGGAGAGTGAGTTTGTGGAATGTCTACGAGATGGCTTTTTGGAGCAACTTGTTGATGAGCCCACCAGGGGATTGGCTGTTTTGGATTGGGTGCTGTGTAACGAACCAGAGGAGGTTAGGGAACTAAAGGTAAGGGAACCATTAGGGATTAGCTATCACAATATGATTGAGTTCATTTTCAAATTTGAAAAGGAAAAGCTGATAACTGGTGGAACAAAGGAAATTACAGTGGCATGAGAGAGGAACTGGCCCAAATTGATTGGAAGAGTAAACTAGTTGGAGGGATGGCAGAGCAGAAATGGATAGAATTTTTACAAGAAATAAGGAAAATGCAGGATAGATATATTCCAAGAAAAAAGAAGGTTTTGAATGGAAAAAAGGCACAAATGTGGATAACGAGAGAGGTTAAGGCTAAAATAAGAGCAAAAGGGAGGGCATACAAGGAAGCAAAAATTAGTGGGAAACCAGAGGACTGGGAAACTTTTAAAAACCTACAGAAAGAAACTAAGAAGGTCATTAGGAAAGAAAAGATGAATTATGAAAGGAAGTTGGCAGATAATATTCAAAAGGATACTAAGAGTTTTTTAAAATATATGAAGAGTAAAAGAGAGACACGGGTTGATATAGGACCAATCAAAAATGGTGTGGGAGAGATTATAATGGATGATGAGGAGATGGCAGAGGAACTAAAAGAGTATTTTGCATCGGTCTTCACTGTGGAGGACATCAGCAATATACTGGATAGTCAGGGGTCTCGGGATGAAAATGAGTTCAGTTAAGATTACTAGAGAGAAGGTGCTAAGGAAGCTAAATGGACTAAAGACAGATAGGTCTCCCAGACCAGATGAGGTGCACCCCCAGGTTCTGAAGGAGGTGGCTTTAGAGATTGTGGAGGCATTGGTGATAATTTTCCAGGAATCAATAGACCGGCATGGTTCCAGAGGACTGGGGGGTCGCAAAGGTAGTTCCGCTGTATAAGAAAGGTGGGAGGCAGAATAAAGGAAATTACAGACCTACTAGTCTGACATTGGTGGTGGGAAGGATATTGGAATCAATCTTCAAGGATGAGGTTATGGAATACCGAGAAGTGCAAGGCAAGATAGGTCCAAGCCAGCATGGTTTTGTGAAGGGAAGATCCTGCCTGACCAACATATTGGAGTTTTTTGAGGAAATCTCAGGTAGGGTGGATAAGGGAGAGGCTGTGGATGTGGTGTATTTAGACTTCCAAAAGGCCTTCAACTAGATGCCACACAAGAGGTTGATTAATAAGATGAGAGCTCATGGAATTACAGGTAGGATATTAGAATGGGTGGAGCATTGGCTGGTTGGCAGAAAGCAAAAGGTGGGAATAAAAGGATCTTGTTCTGTTTGGCTGCCGGTTATTAGTGGTGTTCCGCAGGGGTCGGTGTTGGGGCCGCTTCTTTTAATTTTGTACATTAATGATTTGGATTATGGAGTAAATGGTTTTGTGGCTAAGTTTGCAGACAACACCAAGATAGGTGGACGAGTAGGGAGTATTGAAGAAACAGGGAGGTTGCAGAGAGACTTAGATAGTTCAGGAGAATGGGCAATGAAATGGCAGATGAGATTCAATGTTGAGAAACGTGCCGTCGTACACTTTGGAAAAAGAAATAAACGGACAGATTGTTATCTAGATGGGGAGGAAATTCAAAGTACGGAAGTCCAAATGGACTTGGGGTTACTCATGCAGGATACCCTAAAGGTTAACCACCAGGTCGGATTGGCGGTAAAGAAAGCGAATGCTATGTTGGCATTCATTTCGAGGTATAGTGTATAAAAGTAGGGAAGTGTTGATGAGGCTCTATGAAACACTGGTGAGGCCTCATTTGGAATACTGTGTGCAGTTTTGGGCCCCATATCTTAGGAAAGAGGTACTGATGTTGGAGAGGGTTCAGAACAGATTTAGGAGGATGATTCCTGGAATGAAAGGGCTTACTTATGAGGAGCGTATGTCGGCTCTTGGACTGTACTCACTGGAGTACAGACGAATGAGAGGGGACGTCATAGAAACATTTAGAATGTTGAAAGGACTGGACAGAGTAGATGTGGCTAAGCTGTTTCCCTTGGTAGGTGAGTCCAGGACTAGAGGGCACAATCTTAGAATTAGAGGGTACCGGTTTAAAACAGAAATGAGGAGAAATTTCTTTAGCCAGAAGGTGGTGAGATTGTGGAATTCTTTGCCACGTACAGCTGTGGAGGCTAGTCATTGGGGACGTTTAAGGAGGAGATTGATAGGTATCTAATTAGTCAAGGTATCAAGGGATATGGGGACAAGGCCGGAAATTGGGGCTAGATCAGAATAGTTTTAGTGTAGCTCATGGAGCAGACTTGATGGGCCAAATGGCCTACTTCTGCTCCTTTGTCTTGTGATCTTGTGATCTTATGGCACCTGGACAGTAGTGTCGTACTGTGTGTGTGGTGTTATCTAAGGACTGCAAGACTATAACTGGAGCGTACTGGCTGTTTGCACAGAGTCGGGGAGAGAGAGAGAGAGTCGGGGAGAGAGAGAGAGTCTGGGGGAGAGAGAGAGGGAGAGAGAGAGAGAGAGAGAGAGAGAGAGAGTGACCGACTGCCCATCTATGTATCTATGGATGAAGAACAATAGCTGTGTCTGTCACTATACAATCCATGTATGAATTTTTGGAGCAATCTGTGGAGTCCACTTTGTCGTTAACCTGTACTAGAAAGCAGGTGTTTCTGTGGGTGGCCACGTATTGAATGCCCTTGGTGTGGCAGATACTTTGGAACAAAGCAATGGAGATCTTTGGTGATTGAGGTGTCGTATGGGTTCCATCATGGAATATGTGGATTTCGTAAATTCTCTCTATATTCTCTCTACATTCTCTCTACAATCTACAGCCTTTGCTCATTGTTCTACTTTACGACTTGCTGAACTGAACTTTTGAGAACTATTTCTAGACTCGGGGTTTGGGAATTTGCCACACACACCCTTTGAGTTTATTCTTGGGGTCAATGTTTAATATCTAATGTTTTTACTTTTCTTATTATTACAAGTAGCTATTAATAAATAGATTCTAACACTTATACATGGCTCTTTGTGTTTCTGTTGTTGCTGGTACGTAACACTTCCATCAGCTGAGGAGTGTGTTGATACCAACTGAATGGGTGGTGCACTGATGGAAGGATTCAGAGGGATTTGAATCAGCCTGTAATGATCTTTATGCACTGAGGCTGCAGAGATCCTCCAGGAGATTCTAGTGAACTTTGTAAGTTCATGAGTGCAGTCTATGAATGCCTGCACTTGAGAAGGGTTGCAGGCAAGTGTCTGCACCACCTCTGCCTTCTCTTGTGTTACGGAATCGTATAATCCAGAAATAGGCCTTCAGCCCACGAAGTTCGCACTGACCATCAATTATGCACCGACATTAATCCTACTTTATTCTCCCCACATTCTCATCAGCGCAACCCCCCAACTCCACTCAACCCCGCCCCAGACTCTATTACTCACTTACACGCTAGAGGCAATGTACAGTGAACCAATTATCCCACCAAATTGCAAATCTGCGGGGTGTGGGTGGAAACTGGAGCACCCAGGGGAAGCTTATACAGTCACAGAGAAAACATACAAACTCCATCCAGACAACCTGGGTCCCTGGAGCTGTGAGACAGCAGCTCTGCCAGCTATGGGTTGCGGAAAAGTAGATAGAGTCTTCTCTCCTTGAGCCCGGAGTCTAGGAGACACCCCGAGTGCATCACTATGTAGCAACCAATTCGGTGTGGCAGAGATCAGCAAGAGATCCTGAGGACAGTAAGCTTAGAGTTAACAGAGCAGAATAAGGGCACTTGGTAGGTCACAATTAAAGCACCTCAGGCATGACTGCGGCTGCGTTTGAACTTGCAAGAGCTCACAGATATCAGTGAGGGCAAATAATTTCAATTGTCCTTCAAATAATATGATATTAAGTGAAACAGGGTTAGTAAATTTTGACAATTCTGTGAGTAATAACAACTGCTGTTTTAGAGAGAGATTGAAAATCCCTCTTCATAGGAATTTTGTATATTTCACTCCAGTTGACAAGATTTAAGATAGTTTTATGCCAGAAAAAAAACTTTGAATTTCAGTTATTTTGTTTGAAAATCTATTAAGTGTACATGTGCTCCAAATAAATCTCTTGTGGTACTTCTGAAAGTTTAAAAAAACATTGGTTAGTGTGTTATTTCCTGAGATTGGTAAATTAAAAATAACTCAGTCAGCAAGTTGATAATTTGCAAGTTGAGCTTTCCCTGTTTGCAAGCTGGCAGACTAAAACAATGTAAAGTTTTTATTTCAAGCTGCTGAGTTACTTGGTAATTGAAGTTTGATATTTCCTGAGTCTTTACCTTCACTCATAACATCAGGACCTTATAATGCATCATCAGATGTCTATTTAAGTTGGTACAAGGGGTATCCTCTTGCAGGATACACCTGTCAAACTGATTATGAGTGAAAAGCAATCAGAGCTAAATCTGATAGCTTCTAAAAATAGACACTGGGATCTTAATGCCCAACCCCACATTCACTTCTTTGGTTGCAAGCAACATGCAACTTTGTTTATTTATATGATAGTTGAGAGCAGCCAACAAAACCAGAACCATGGAGGGGCTCAATACTGTGCATGGCAAATAATATTCAAAGGTGCAGGGTCATTGTGGGAGTCATTCCACAACATAAAGGACTAGGGGAACCGTGATGGATGTCACTACTTGTGAAAGAGTAATGTACTGGCAGGCTTGGTATAGTAGGTGGAAGGGAGGAAGATCTTGTAGGCAATCAAGGGCCCCACAGATGGGATCCTCCAGACAGAATCTGCAAAGGCAGTGGAAGGAGGCAGCTGTTGGTAAATGCTGGACATCGAGGCCCAAGGCTCCAAATGTAGTGCCACTAAAAGCTCATTGACCTCTCATGATATTGAACACCAGTGAATGCATCCTCAAATGCCATCTTCCTCCAACTAGCCTCAGATATTGCTGTGTGCATCACAGACCCCCTCACCCAGCTAAAACTCTCTAATCAGACTGAAGCCAAGTCAAGTCAAGACGAGTTTATTGTCATATGCACTGTGAGGTACAGGTACAATGAAAAACCTGCTTGCAGCAGCATCACAGCAGACTCAGGCAACACATGGGACATAAGTTAGACATAAATAATCCAAGATAGTGAAAAAAAGACTGCAAAACAAGACATTAGTGCAAAATAAGCCACAATCAGAGACAAGTCCGTGGTAGTGCAAGAAGTGGTCTGTAGTGTTCCATTGCTGAGGTAGGATTAGGGTTGTGCAGGTTGGTTCAAGAACCTGATGGTTGTAGGAAAGTAGCTGTTCCTGAATCTGGTGGTGCGGGACTTCAGGCTTTTGTAACCCCTGCCCAATAGTAGCAGCTAGAGGAAGGCATGTCATTGACGGTGGGGATCCTTGATGGTGGATGCAGCCTTCTTGAGGCAGCGCCTTATATAGATGCTTTCAGAAGTGGGGAGGGCTGTGCAAACATTCACAGATTCTCACACTGAGCACCGTATCTCACAATCCGGACACACTACCACTTAAAAAGGTATGAGAAGCACGTCACCCAATAGTTAATAGTGTTGACAGTTACTTGATTGCTTTTGAACATCCAAAGTATTCAAGAACATTAAGTCTTTGACACCTCAACTAAGTCAGTGCGCATGGACTAGTCAACTGTCACAAATTGTGTTGCCTTTTTTGTGGAGGGAGGGTCTTGTTCTGAACCCACCTCAATTTGTCCAGGTGATACCATCGTGCCTTAGAAAGTCCTCTCTCCATGCAGGGCCTTACTGTGTGGGACTGGGCCAGCTATCTGTTGTAAGTTATGGAGAAAGGAGGCACAATTGTGAGGCCTGACATAGTCGAATTGCTGACAGCCTCATTTCCATACAAGGGAGGGCATTCTTCTTCATTTCCCCTTGACTGTTAGCAGCTAATGTTGCATTAATCAGCTTTCAATAGCCCCATGCTGCATTGGGCCATTTTAGTTTAGTTTACTACCTCTTTAAAGATTAATTCTGCTCGTTTCACTGTAGCTGGTAACTGCAGGCTACCAATTAGGTGGCTTTCACCCAGCCTCACACACTGAAATTTAGCCCAACAATGCACAGTCCAAGCACCTTGGAAGTATTTATAATTTCAACACATTTTTTCAAGTATGTAAAAAAAAGTTTCCTTCAGTCTTGTTTTGCATTCAGCGGTATTCTTGTAAGCCATCACGCTGACTTATTTAGTTTCAGTTTTGTTTTCCAAGAACTGCCGATGATTTACAGGATCTGGATTTGGTTTGTTGAACATAACTCGTGCATCTTGCCCTTGTTTAATCTCAAAAGTTACACTGTTCTATTTCTCCTTAACCCCTTCAGTTCACTCAAGGGGACAAATTAAATCAGCAAGACAAACACTTTCTTTGCATTTTCTACTTCACATCCTCCTTAAGCAATGTTACCAGAGTAAAATCATAGGGTCATAAATACACACAGCATGGAAACAGGCTCTTTGGCCCATCGTGTAAATGCCAACCTTCAAACAACCATTAACACTAACCCTGCACTAATCTCTTTTTATTCTCCCCACAATTCCCCACTTCCACACACCCCCCGCCCAAGATTGTACCTTTCACCTATAGATTAGGGGCAATTTGCAGTGGCTGGTTAACCCAACAACCTGCACATCTTTGGGATGTGGGAGCAAAATGGAGAACCTGGAGGAAATCCACACAGTCACAGGGGAAAACCCTCATGAACATCACTCAAGATCCAGATCACTGGAGCTTTGAGGCAGCAGTTCCACCAGGTGTGCTACTGTGCCACTCATGACCTGCTGGCTCAAAGCTCCAGTGATCTGGATCTTGGGTGATGTCTGTGAGGGTTTTTCCCTGTCGAGAGTTGTGAGGAGGTTGATCAGAGCTGAGGTAAGAAATCAGTGAGAGAAGACTGTAAGTCAACGTCCTTCAGGGCTTGAAAATAAGCAGGGAGGAAAGGCAGGGGAGAGAGGAGGTTGGAGAGGGAGTAGAGAGGGGAGAGAAGCCAGAATGGGAGGAGGAAGTGAGGATGTACTGCGCTGGTGTCCTTCGGCTCAGGATGGGCCCAGCACTTGACCTTAATGGGTCAGGTGCCCAGACTGAGCAAGTTATAATGGATAAAAGCCATTCTATACAGATGCTGTCTGGGACATCCTAATTCCCATTAAAACACAGGAGTTGCCTCCAATTTCCTAAATAATTACAGTGCATCACCTTTAGTACAGCATTAGTGGCAACCCAACAGAGAGAGAAGGCAAACAGAGATGGGAAATAACCAGGGATAAGAGTGGGGAGAGGGAACAGGAGATTGGAGGTGAGGTGAGTTTGTAGTGGAAGGGGATGAATGGGAGATTGGAGTGCAGAGAGGAGTTTGGAGTGAGGACAAAAAAACACTGGATAATGAAAGGAGTGAGGAGTTTGGAGCGGATGAAGACAAAAAGGAAGTTGGAGTGCAGAGAGGAGCTCAGAGTGGGAGAGGATAAACAGCAGTTTGGAGGGGAGAGAGAAGTTTGGAGTTGAGACAATGAACAGAGAATGGGATCAGGGAGGAATTTGGAGAGGAGAGATTGAACAGGTGACAAAGGTTCTATGGGGCATTATCCTTGGCCCAATCATTTTTAATAGACTTATCAATGACTTTCCCACTCGTATAAGTTCAGAGGTAGCAATGCATGCTCATCATTGTATAATGTTCAATTCCATTTGAGCTTCTCCTTCCAGACCTGGACCTCATTCAGACATGGGCTGACAGATCAATATTGCAGCTTTGTCATGTTACCCCCTCAATTTTTAGTACATCACATCCCCTTCTGCATTCTCTTGGAATCAGTGTGGTTTCATTTGCTTGATTTTAATGTTAGACTGATGTATATGTTGGGCTATGTAGTTACGGATTATATTTGTATACATTTCTGCAGCTACTCATGGTGCCCATGGATACCCAGTGTTGAGTGGGCAGATGTGTGCTGAGTCCATCCCTTATAGCAAGAGTTGTGTGCCAACATAATGAAGCTTGTCCACAATTGGAAAATTGGACCTTGTCACCAGTAGGACTGTGCAGTGATCACTCCTAGAAATACCGTTATTGACAGATGCACCTGAAACAGTTGGATTGACAAGGATGGGAAGAAGTAAGTTTTTCACTCATGTTACTCACCATCTGCCATTGATTCAATCTGGTGCGATGACTTTTGGGCCTTTGCCATTCCAGCCAGCGATGGTGCTACCAAGTCATTCATGGTTTTCCACTGCTAGTTTTATTGAATGGGATTAAGTTGTTGAGCTTACCTCTATGCAACTTCTGGGTCCTATTTTATTTGAATCATGGTGTTAGTGTGAGGTATAGTTCTTTAGAACAATGGAGAATGTTTTGAGTTGAGAAAGTGGAGCCAGGCTGTTTCCACAAGTCATCCTGACCAGTAACACAAACGTATCAATCCAACACCTGACAGCATTTCAGTCACCCACCATGGATGGAATGACATAGTTTATGAAAAGGGATATGAAATAACAGCTTCATTTACAAAAGGATATTTCTAACATTAAGTGTGGGGTTTTTTTAGGTAACAAAGAAATCCATTTTCTCATGGTTCTAATGAGAAAAAGACTTTTAATCTCCAATGAAATTTTAAAAAGCATCAATTTGCATCTAATAATTAAACATTCTGGAAAGGAAAATTAATTGAGATTCCTTCAGAGGTGGCTGGACTTTGGTCAATTTATTACAGACCAGTTTTGGAAAGCAAATAAAGTAGGAGAGGCAGCCAATCTGTGAAGAGGATTATTTTTTAAGTAACCATGTTGTGTTGTGTTCAATTTAACTAATTATAAATTCAAAATGGAAGTGTGGTAATCATGAACAACTCATGCAAGTTGCTCTTCAATTAATATAAAGGTTTAACATCAAATGATTAAAACAACACTTTGCATGCTATTGCATAAACATTATTTATTTAATTATAAGCATATCATTCACTGTAGGCTGTTGATACGATCATTGACTACATCAAATAATAGCAATTCCTTCATAAACAACACAGATCTCTTTATGTTGAAAGTCTAGGAGAGGTTCCTATCCCTTGGAGATAATTGATAATTGATCAGTTTCTTCTTGGTCCCTTAATTTGCAAAATTGAAGTAAGATAAGATAAAATAAGATAAGATAGCTTTATTAGTCACATGTACATCGAAACACACAGTGAAATACATCTTTTTGCATACTGTTCTGGGGGCAGCCCACAAGTGTCGCCATGCTTTCGGCGCCAACATAGCATGCCCACAACTTCCTAACCTGTACGTCTTTGAAATGTGGGAGGAAACTGGGAGTATCCGGAGGAAACCCACGCAGACACGGGGAGAATGTATAAACTCCTTACAGACAGTGGCCGGATTTGAACCCGGGTCACTGGCACTATAAAGTGTTACGCTAACTGCTACACTACGCTAACCAAAGTCTACAATACGTGTCTCTCAATTATAATTAAAACCAAGTTTTTATTATGTTCATGCATTTGTTCCTTCAAAGGTGCTTTTGCCTTTACTGTACAATTGTCCCAATCAATAGAGCAGCTGTCACTTCCTGCTCCTTCTGTTTTATACTTTTCAGTTAGGTGCTAGATTTGGGGGCTTGTGGTGTAATGGAGAGATCCTTCTTTTAAAGTTTATTCTGATAAAAGAATAGGACTCTAAAGCATATGTTTTGTTGGACTGCTTCAAGCCATCTTTCTTTTATGTAAATGATTAATTTAGCTGTCCAGCAAGTTTGAAACCTTTCCTATTGATCAGGCTGTGTTATCAGTGCCTGTTGGACAGCTGAATTTAAGAAAATTTTAAGAATCTTTCAACCATGATAAAGACGTGAGTATAACTCGCACCATCATTTTCATACCGTTTTATCTGTCGACTTTAACTGGGAATGAATGAGAAGTTTTCACTTACTTCAATTTTGCAAAAATAAAGGACTGATTAGCAATGTTTACTGAAACTGTGACGCAGTCCATTCTTCATGATTCTTTTGGCTATAGAATTTACAACAAAGCAAAAACTATATTTTCCTTCCCATCCTGTTTCTCTCAATATATTTACTGAATCTGATCTTACCGTGCAGAAGAATATAAGAGATACAAAGGAAAAAAGATCTACATTTATATAGCAACAAATGTGGCATTGCAAATCACTTGTACTGCCAATAGGGTACTGAGACAAGTGTAGTCACTGTTCGTGACAGATATATGGTGAGACTGAGGGGGATTACAGTACTTAAGGTCACAGCAGCTGGAAATGATGAAGTGATGAAAATCACCGATGCTCAAGAGGCTCATATTAAAGGGAATGCAGATATCTTGGAGGGTTGTAGAGCAGGAGGAGATTACAGAAAGAAGGGAAGATCACTGAAGGGGTTTGAAAATGATGAAAACTTCAAAACTAAGGAATTTCTTAATTGCAAGGTAGCTACTCGAGATGGTGTCTGTGTAAGTTTGGGCACTGGCAGCAGAGACTTCACTGAGTACAAATTTACAGAGAGAAAAAGGTGGCCAGCAAGTGTTCACTATAATAGTGAATTTTACATATCACAAAGATACAGATTAGGCAGAGGCAGAACTGTGTCATGTTACAGTTGTGGAAATAGGTGACGTAAATGATGGCACAGATATGAGATCTGAAGTTCGACTCAAGCCATGTATAACAGCAATGTTGCAAATAATCTGGTTCAGACACTGCCAGGGAGAAGCTTGGAGTCAGTGGCAATGGAACAATGTCTCCGCTGGGGGCTGAAGGTCATTGCTTCAATTTTCAAATGGTGGATGATAGTTCAGATTAGAAAGTAAAACAAAGAGTCCAATAATTTAAAGGGAGCAAATGATTGGAAGAGTGATAGTAAGATGAAGCTGAGGGCCCTCAGTGTACAGGTGGAAGTTGGTGCCATGTTTTCTCTGTAACGTACTTATTGAGAACCATTTCGATTCCACATTGGAATTGAAGTTTGCCTTGGTGCAATTCCTTTGGCACAGAGATTATACCATGACCCTGGTCTTTTTGCCTGGCATGTTCGCGTCAGCTCAAGACAGACAAAGCAAAATTCAACATTACACCTGCAACAGAAAATATTTTTACATCCCTTCTGGTTATGTTCGAGCAGCTTACCGCATGTTGGGCAGGCTCGAATGGAAGGGCAATTCTTCACCACACTATCACAGAGGCTGATTAATGGGCAAATGCGAAGAGTGTCCAATTCTACATTGGTGCACCCTTCATTGTCGCATCGGTCAGAACGTGGGCCAGGCCCCTTCCATGGTTTCATGCACTGCCAACAGAACTCATAAGCATTTCCTTTCTCTGCAGTACAGATGATGCAGCAAACATTCAGGTTATTCAGGTCTGTGCGTTCAACGAATGTTCCACATCCAGGACACTGTTGATAAAAGACAGAAAAACACATTTCAGGAAATAAATTACTTCACACTGATAACCCTTTTAAAGCATGCACCGGTATATATGCTTCAATTCTGCCAAACAATCAAACTTTGTTTAATTCTTGATGAAGACTGCCTCATTTCAGAGAATTTGCCTTTCTGTGCTCACTAGCTTAGCCTATCTCTCCACCATAGCCTGCTGAAGTGTGGGGCCCAGGGATAGATTACAAGTTAAAAATGCATCTTTGGTAATTAGAAGATAATGAAGACATTTGTGTGTGATATGAATATTGAACATAGGAGCAAAATGAATTTCTGTTGCTTGATAGAAATTTACTCCTTCTAATTGCAAATATATAATTTATATCCACAGAATGCAGACATGGATGAATGTTTGATATGTGAGGCTATTGTCTAAATTAGGACATGCTGATCCTAGAGGTTGGTCAGGGCAGTGGTAACATCCACATGAGGTTGGAAGTAAACAAACAAGTCATCTACAACTAGAACAACCATACCAAGGATTTCATCCTGTCCTTTGGATAAAAAATAATTCTGAGCAATAATCAAATAATGTCTTTTTATTTATTATTAGCTCAGGAAATGAAATAGGAGTATTTAACTGGTATTCCAGGAGGTGAGACAAGAGCCGGAAGATTTCATGATTCTCGGGTTTAATCAAAGAAGCGACTCTCAATTAAATATGTACTTCATGGTGGCAACAAAATAATTACTATAAAACAAATGTATGGAGACACTAACATTGTAATGTACACTATATAATAGACACCCTTGTTTTCAGTAACATACTACCTTGTGCTGATTTTTTAATTGAGAGACTTACTGATTTGTATTCACAATACTCGGCTGCAGCCAACACAGCAACTGTTTCCTCAAAGTGTCGCTGCTCCTCATTGGTCAGCACTGCCAATTTGCGAACTTCGTGATAGGGCCATTCCTGGCCACACTTCTCTGTTGTTCCATCTTTCAGTGCTGGGCAGTAGAACTTGTACTGACCCTGTAATTTCAAATTTGATTATTTAACTTGCATTCTCTCTCTGCAATGAGAGTGGGAGAAACACCTTCCTCTTTATACCCAACTCCCTCAGTGCCAAGTTCTCTCTCTCAAATCACTCTCTGTGCCCAACAGCACTGAACACTGAATGCCCAATCCAGTGTAGGGAAGATTCACCAGACTGATTCCGCATGAAGAGAGATTCAGTTAACTAGTTTTGTATTCACTTAGGAAAATGAGAGGGGCTTTAAGTCACAACCAGGCTGTATCAGTTGAAATTAAGCATGAGTGAAAATGCTGGTAGTGCTAGTGATACCCATATCCTCAGAAAGACTTTTTTAAAGGTTATTCTCTGCAGACATCCTGCAACCACACCATGTGTACCAGATAGTGTGGTCAGGTACTCCTTGGTGGAGCCACCAAAGCATGTCACATTCCCCTTGACATTAAAGGAGAAAGGTGAATCATTTGGGAACAGATTCTCCTGACAAAATGTTAAATCAAAGAAATCAATGTTAATAAAGCAGCAGTGTAGATATATTTATATTTTTACACAGTTATGTGGCACTTTTAAATTCAAAAAGCTCAATTTAAGAGCCAGACATTCCTACCCGATCCAGAAGGCTTCGACACCATGCAGTCAGTGAGTTTGGATCTACTGCATGTTTGCAGGACATTTCTGCCCGCAAAATATTGGGATCATCATCTCCTGAAATAACAAGTAACACAGACCTTTTATGATATGGAAATGGTTAGACACCAAATATTTGTTTCTAAAGTCCAGGTCGGAAAATGAAAAATGCCTGAATCTACAGTGACTGTTATATTTCTTGGAAATCTAAATTTGAAAATAATCACGAGGAGCAAAGCCACAAATGGATTTTGTCATTTAAATTTTGTTCCTGCTAATGCTCCTGTTCTATTCAATAGCACCTTCCAATTATTAAAAAGTAATTAAATATTCTGAAGGAAAACATGCATTTGAGGGCTTTTTCCCCAAAATTCAAAATTCCAGATTGTCATACTCCAGCATGTTCCACATATTGGTTGACAGGTACCTTTCAGCTGTGAGTAAGGTGCAATGAAGTGTCTGAAATAGGGTTGACTGAATTGGATTTGAAAATCCTCCATTGTGGTCCTGGAGAAGCCGGAAATTAAATGCCAATGGCTTGAACATCACTGTGAGCAACTTGGAAGTATCATCTGGCACTTCTATTCTTTTGTTGAATACTTGGGTATTCATTGTTAAAAATATCAGAGATGAGAATAAAGACAGTTAATTGGACAGTTTGATTCGCTCACTGACTGGTCCCAGCCCGATTCAAGTGAAGCCAATCCCAATGGAACAGTTTGCTTTTCCACACTTCTGGTTCCAGAGCCCCATGAATTGAAATCTGTTTCTCTCACATCAGTCTCTGAGCTACCCATTCAACTCCAGGATTTTATTAAGGGATTTTTACCTAAATGGTGCTGCTTTGTTAGAACTCTTGCTCATGATTGTAGGGAACAGTATTTATGTCCCTATATACACTGTCCCCCATTATCACTACATGCATTTTCACTTTTATCTGTACATAAGGAAGTCAGCTAACCATATTTAGACAGGTTGAAAGCTGGAGATTTACTGAACCCAAAATCTTAGCACACCATTAAACAAAATTTATATTTAATCCACGACACTGTTTATTCCAGGTAAAAGCCAAGTACATGATTAGAGTCCAGCGGTAAATTCAGCAGTTGTTTCATACCCCCAAAATACTTCCCATAATAAAACAGATATTTATGTTTACCTGTGATTTCATCTTTTCCTTTCACAAATTTCAGAGTGTGATCATCAGGGTCATAACGTTTTTCACTTTGTTCTAGTACAGTTGACATCTTCCCAGCTGCAAAGTAGAAGCTCTCTGCAGTAGAAACCTCTCTGGGAAGTCCCTTCAACAATAGTTCCGGAAGATAACAACCACCACTGTCAATCAAACTATTCTGCATTTTGCTGCTGTGTGCCTATCTGCTTGTGCAAGATGTAAGGCACACCCTTCCTCTTCCTGGAAAGGAAATTGCTGTGAACACATTAACACTTCATTTTCCGCATAGTAATTTTTACAGCCAATTCTTCACACAGTTCAGGGACAGATTATATAAATCTTTTTTATGTAAGTTCTGTTCACATGGGTGACACTGGCAACGTGTACTTGTTTTTACTCAACATTAATTACACTGAGAATGTACATTAATAGATGATGTAATTGCTCCCAAAATAGGTCAATGGGAATGTTCAGACCCAGTGATGTTAAAGGAATGACAATGTTGAGAAAGTGTATGATTTGAAGGGAAACATGAAGGGATTGTTGCTGTACATGTCCTTCTGCATGATAGCAATCAAACAGGAGAGAGGTGCTTCCAAATCCCCTTGGTGATTTGCTGTCATGCATCATGTAAGTCGTGAATATTGTAACCATGCATGTGTTCTTGAGGGAGGAGATGAATATTGTGCCTAACTTTAGGAATGCCAGTTATGTGAACTTATCTTCCCTTGCTGGTGCTGACCTGTTGATGCAGCTCCATCCATCCAGACAAGTAAATCTCTAGCTTCCAGACTCAAATAATCTAGATTGTGGCGGCACTCTTAGGGCATCAGGAGGTAAGCTTCAATACATGGAGTACTGAGTACCCAATCTCTGTCCTGCTATTGCAATCACAGATTTCATTGGGCAGCTGAATTTTTGCTCAATAGCAACAGGCAAAATGTAAATTACTGGAGATTCTGTTAAAGGTTGTGCCCTAAAGCAAAGAATTTTATTTTGGTTGTTACCATGGACCTACAAGGTATAAATACTGGGCAATCATCAGCCCAAGCCTGATTGTTATTAAAATGGAGAAACAAGAGACTGTAGAAGCTGGGGTCTGGAGCAAAAAACAAATTGCTGAAGGAACTCAGTGGGTCAGGCAGCATCTGTGGAGGCAAAGGCATAGTCAATACTTTGGGTCGAGACCCTGCCTCAGTACAGGGACACCTCACATGTTCACCACCATTTTAACAACTTCCAGTTCCCTTCCCCCTACCGTCTCATCTTCACCACCTCCATTCCCCATCAAGAAGGCCTTATAGCCCTCTGTATCTTTCTAGAACATAGATCCCACCAGTTCCACTGCACTAACACTCTCCTCCACCTGGCTGAACCTCAGTCCTAATGCAGGGTCTCAACCCGAAACATTGACTATCCTTTTGCCTCCCCAGATGCTGTCTGACCTGCTAAGTTCCTCTAGGAGTTTTTTTTGCCCCTAATTAGTAGTCATGCCTTGACATAGGCTGAAAATAGGCTACTTTACCATCAGAGGGTTGAGAAAGGCGGTGAATGTGATGGAGGGTAGGAAATTAATGAAGCAGATGAAAGAATCCTGCCCAAGGGCAATTTCCTATGGATCTTTGGTGGTGATGCTTTGGGGCTGTGCCAAATCTTCCAGAAAAACCTTGAGCTTGTGTAACCTTTTCCACTTGACTGCTTCTACACCCACTTCCTGTGAACCCCAGCACCAATCTCCATGGATCTTACTTTGTCTGGTGTCCAACTCATTGGGAAGACCGTGGGAGAATTACCGTGACATCCAGAAGGTGCATAAGTTGTGAATATCAGCATTATGACCAGGAGTTGGCCACACCCCTCCTTGAATCTGCTCCGCATTTAACAATATGACTGAATTTTCTGTCTCAGATCCAGTTTCTATCCCTATCCCCACATCCTTGACCCCCATACTAGTTGAAAAAAAAGTCTTTCAATCACTGTTTTGAATTTTGCTCACAGAATCCTGAGGTAGTGACTTACGAAAGTTCACAGCCCAGAGCAAACAGATTTCTCCTTCTTTCAGGGGTGAGGAGAAAACAGGAAAAAAGGGTTCACTTCAGAGGCAGTTTTGAAGTGCAATCATGACTGTAATATAGAAAACATGACAATAGATTTGTGTAGAGCAAGATCCCATGAATGGAAAAATTAAGAGAGCTTTGTATTTACGTGGTATCTTTCAGGAGGAAGAACTGCTACCTCGCCAGGGTGGCGTGGTAGTGTAGCAGTTAGCGTCACGCTATTACAGTGCCAGTGATCAGAGTTCAGTTCCTGCCGCTGTGGTGTAAGGACTTTGTACGTTCTGCATGGGTTTCCTCTGGATGCTCAGTTTCCTACCATATTCCAAAGACATATAGGTAGGTTAACATGGGCTTAAATAGGTGGCGCGGACTCGTTGGGATGGAAGGGCCTGTTACCGTGCTGTATAAATAAAGATTTTATTAAATTCCAGCAACCCTAATCTCAG
Source organism: Pristis pectinata (assembly GCF_009764475.1). Taxonomy (NCBI): domain Eukaryota; kingdom Metazoa; phylum Chordata; class Chondrichthyes; order Rhinopristiformes; family Pristidae; genus Pristis; species Pristis pectinata. Next base: position 70,295,628 of record NC_067410.1, on the reverse strand, counting down.
GTGCTGCTAAGGACACCTCCTCCACTACTTTCTCCCTGTGACTAGTTTTCCCCCAGGTACTCCAGTTTTGCCCCATACCCCAAAGGCATGCTGGTGAAAGAATGGGGGTGGAGTTGATGGGCAAGTAAGTTATGGGAAATAAGTTATGGGGAAATAAGTGGATTGATGAGTTTGCTGTGATAGCTGGCATGGACTCGATGGGACGAAGTGCGGTTGTTAATGTGGGACTTGTAGCTGCCAACTTGTGCAAGGAAAGGTTCCACAAAGAGCATTGTGATAATGACCAGATAGTCAGTATTTTTAGATTCATGTAATTATAGAAATACATATTTTAGAAGCAGGTACATTACACCATGTGCTCATTCTTGCCAAGAAAAGCCTCTTTACGCTTATCTGAGTTCCCAGTTCTCGGTTCGTACACCTGCAGGTCCCGATACTAGATGTGCTCTTAAGTGAGTTCCAGATCTCCACAATGCTTTGCTGATCTTTCTCCACCTTAACTCCACTTGAATTATTTAACTGTATGCCCTGTAATTTTGACCTCTCTGGTAAAAGGCAGTATAATATTCCTACCTAATTCAGATCTCTAATAATTTTATGATTTATCAGATTCTTTTGTTTCATTTAACTTTGATTGAGGGATAAATGTCAACTAGATCACCAAGGACACCTCATACACTACTCAAGTTGGTGTCATGTTACTCTTTGTGTACACCTGAGAGAACAGATGACAGCTCAGCTTAATATTTCACCCAAAAACCTGCACCTTGCAGAGTCCAACATTCCTTTAGTCCAACACTGGAATGTCCGTTACATATTTTGTGCTCACGTCTTGGATGAGGAACTTGAATGCAAAGTTTTCAGACTGCTCAACTGAACCAAAACTGGTGTAAACATTGAAGCAGATCTTCTACCCAGATGCCATCACTCCTGTTGAACTCACCTGTGTTTCTCAAACTTCCGTGGACTTCCCAGCTCCCAGGCTGGGAAAACCACCTGAGCAGCCTGCAGCAGGTTAAATAATGTAAGTACAGCAGCCCCATTGAAATAAATGATATGAACCAGTTGCCCAGTGAACGCAAGTTGACTTCTTCATTTGATGAAGTTCAGTTGTCACAAACCAGCAACAAAAGAAACACACTGAGCATGATTCAGTGTTAAAAACTATTTTATTAATCACTACTTATGATAATACGTAAAATAGAAGTAAAAATGTTAGTATGTTAGAATTCAAAAATGTTAAACCTCGAACGTTAACCCCAAAACTAAACTCTTCGTGTGTGTGTGTGACAAAGTCCAAAACTCCCAGTTCCGGAATGGTTCTTAAAGTTCAGTTCCGCAAGCCATAAGGTGAAACATGAGCAAGGGCTTCTTCAACAACCACCGTTGTCTGAAGATAAGATGTAAATGTAGAAAAACAGAGAGAGAGTACATACGAAATCCAAATGTTCCACGATGGAACCCAAACGACACTTCAGTGTTTACTCGGTAGTGACTTCCTCACCCCGAAAAGCATCCGAACCGTGGTCGTCCACACACGAATACCTGTTTCCTTCTACAGGTCAGCAACAAAGTGAACTCCACCGGATTACTTCCAACTTCCATACATGGATTTCAGTGGCAAACACAGTTATTGTTTCTCATCCATTGATAGAGAAAACAAGCAGGCTGGTGTCTCTCTCCCTTCTCTCTCTCTCCTTCTTCTTCTTCTGACTTCTTCAACAACGTCATTACGTCCTTTATCTTCTATTGACGTAAGCACACCCCACACACACATACACACACACTCTCTATCTTAAAGGGACTTTCACTGAGTCCGTAACACAGTTAATTTAAATGTTTTTAATTGCTTTTAAATGTGTGTGACTTTAAAAAATATATATACTTTTTTGAATTGTTTCCATTTTTGATACTTCCTGGGTTTTTTAAGTGTCTGTGAATGTCACATTCACAAACATTGAATTTGAGTGACCTCTTTTGTAGTCAGTGAGCCTCGAGTGGAACCTCACTGACTGTCAATTTATTCTGTGGATGCTGCTGGCCATTTCCATCAGAGAAGCTGTTATGCTACATTGTGCTGGGTCATGCCAATGTCATTGAGCCAGCCTCTCAGTGGAAGACTGGGAATACACTGGAAGAAGTGGGGATTCCTAAACGGAAGTGGAAGACAAACTTGGAGTAGTGGAAGATCTGCACCAATATAACAAATAATGGGCCCGATTTCCCCTGGGCCACCAACAGTTACACCCACAAACGCTGGCACCAATTGGCTAATCTACTCCAGCAATGGTGTGCTTCTGAACTGGATTGTTGTTCTTCCGATTCACTCACTGGACTTCTATCCCAGAAAACCTGCACCGTGACATTGAGCTCTTCATGAAGCTCAGCACTCTAGTTGATGCTGTCACTGTCACCATCAGAAGGAAGTAAAGGCAATAAGGACTAAGGTTCTGCGGTAATTGAAGCCTGAAGCACATAACAACTTAACAATTTGAAATTTAGATTTCCAGATTTTAAAATGTCTCACTAAGCTAATGTTATATTTAGTAGGAAAGAAGACTAATTGTACACATGTTGTAAGTCTTAAAAATGCTTCCTGTGGATTATAGATTTTCTGAGGCCTTGCCCCTGGGAGTACGTTGCATGTGGCAAGTAAACATCAGGAATCATGGCTCCATTGGCTATGTTTTTGCTGTGGCTCAAACCTGATAAATTTAACTCATGGATTAAACCCACACAAGTGGATAGCTTTGGGGATATGCCTGTAAAACTCATGCCATTAGCACACATGGAGACCAGTCTCATGGCCTTTCATGCATACCACTGAGTCCAGCACTGGCTTTTGAGTGCCACTCAAGCTGACTGCCACACTGCATTAGGGATTGCTGAGCACCAAGGGAATTGCACACTTACACCAAAGAATAAATTTTGCCTGGATTGCCTTTGTGTTTTTTTGCATGTGGACTTTTCTCTGGAATCTTTCTATAGTTCTACAGTTGATTAGTTATCTATTGATGAAATTACCTGTTGTCTATTAGGTTTGATCAAATTAATTTCCTGATTATTATAGTGAGATGATCTGCTCATTTAGAAGGTGAAATGATTGTGCATCTTACATTGCCAGTGTCAGTCAGCTAATTTTCTGCTGATTAACTTATGTTGAAACTGAAAAAGCTTTTACTGATTGCCATCATATTATTCAACATCTACATCCATAATTTCACTTACTGCTGTTCAATCAAGTTAGTTAGAATATTATTATTAATAATAATTTTACAAGGTTATATTGGGAAGCAACCTATATATGCTACTTGTATGTGTGGTATTTTTACTAATATTTATTAGGAATAAGATATAAGAATGAGATTAATTTGCAGAAACACGTTATGTAAACTTTAAGTTATTGTTTACAATGACAGAAAGAGTTATAAAGATAAATTTAACTTCAAAGCAACTAAAAATCTGTTGGAACATCATTGGGAATTTTCTAGCAATAACATAAATTCATGTTTTTAATACTTTGTGAGGATTTTCCCAAGAAAACAAATGGACAACAGACTTAAAGACCCTTACATATTTGGGAAATGTAATTAGAACTGATGGATTACACATTCCTTGTAATTAATCTCCACATAAAGTACCACCAGAGTTATATTTAAAGTATTTTTAACAAAAACTGGTAAAGATATGAAACCTATTGTTGGATTTGCATTCCGTGTTGGTAGCATCGAGGTGAATGTTCCTATTGATACAGAAACAGCAGATCCTGGTGATGGCTTCAGCATTCTACACATTCTTAGCATTATATTCCTCCTCCAGGCAGACGCAACACCATCATTATTGTGGATTTATCCTTGAGCTGATAGTCAGAGAACTTTTTGTCATCTTCCAGTTGTTCATTAGCAAAGAGGAGGCGGAGATCCTCCACTTGAACTAAACCAAAAGCAAAAGGGAGAAACTGAGAGGAAAACAAACATAACAGACACAAGGTACTGCATATGCTTTCTGAAGATGATCTATTTAATTCTAAAATTAGAAAACTAACTCATGACTGTGTTTAAGATGCATGGAGTTGTGAAGCAACAGACAAGATGCTGGAGGACCTTAACAGGTCAGGCAGCATCTGTGGAGGGAAATGGACCGTTGACGTTTTGGGCCTCGATCCAAAATGTCAACTGGGTTAGTTTCAGGGAAACCGGGTTAGTTCTGTGAAATACAGGAACTGTAATGTCCGTTGAGATTCCTGCAGACGTATTTTGTGTCTTGTACTATTTTTTACATAATTGAGGCAATTTTACATGAAAAAAAAGTGTTAGAAATCCTGCTGAGAAATGAGGAGACAGACTCTGACATGCAGAAAATAGCACAAAATTGCTATGCTCTGAGTTAAGCTAATTTTTAATACTTTTTTTAAACAGTGTGAATAAATCTCTAGCTTCCTGCTTACATACCTTTTCCTGGTGGCAAGTTTTCCAGTAGTTTCTTTTTGAACATCAGAACCTTCATCTCACTGAATTCTTTTTCTGAGTGTGAAACATCAATGGTGGTTGTTTCTCCTTTAAGCCCCTTCACAAATACTTGATAGATTTTTCCCATTTTGTTCTTGCAAGGGTTTTTCAAGTTCTAGTTCCTCCGTAGCTCTCAAAGCCTTTTAAAAACAATTGAGTTTCACTTTCAGTTTAGGAAGGGTTTAATGACTTCACAATGTTAAGTCTATAGTACACAATATTCAATACCTTCCAATTTTCCAACCAAATTTTAATAACACATAATTGTGTGCTTTGGCATGTGAGGATTACAAAACATGTTATATACGATTTTATCATATAAAATGTCCCTCTCCAGATTTGATTTTTCTTCAAATTATAGCCAACTTTAGACTGCTTTAAAGCAGAAGAAAGTATAGTTTACAGATCATGTATAATTGGTAACAAATGACAACCCACAAGTGGAATGCCATTGGAAACCTTTAACTGAGAGTGATCCATTTATTTCCTGTTCCTTCACATGCCTTGTTTCCTGTAATTGTGTTATTAGAAGCCTAAACAATTAAAAAGTACCCTCATTGGCTGCAGAGGATAAAGTAATTGGTTTCTTCCCAAAGTTTTTGTGTTGAGATATTTCTTGTCTGGAAGCACACAATGGTCCAATATCGCTTACTGCCGATTATGTTTCATTTACTGCAGTGACAGTCCAGAGCTATGTTAATTTCTGTCACTCCTGAGATCTAAAGTTGTTAGCACATTTGAGATCTAGACCCAAGGCTCAACCACTGAAAATTCTACCCTATTCCCTGCTAAGTGCAAGGGAACCTTTGGATATTCTTGACCTTGCTCCCACTGAATCAATTTTTGAAGGCTTTTCCCCCAGTGTTCTGTAGCAATATCCTTGTCCAAGAATCCACTAACAAATGATTTTGACCATTATTTTACCAACATGGGTCCACTACCCATATTCATTGCCTATGGTCACCATTTCTCCTCCAAACCTTAGGTGAATCTGATATATCAATCATGCTTATTGAGGCAGTCTTAGCGTCGAGCAATGAGGCTTTGTTCCAGCTTTGCTACATGTGAAAGCTGTTAAGGTTTTAAATGTTTCTGGATGTATCTAATGAAAGAAGGAATTATTTTCTAAAAATTATAAAATAAATAAAATTCAACAGAAGTAATGAAAGGATATAAATGATTAAACAATCCTCAAATAAAGAAGCTTTGACTTCCATGCCTTCCCTACAGTCCTATAATACTGTAGCGACTCACCGTCCGAGCAAGCGAACCGGCTCAGCGGTCGGGTTGGGCGTCGTTGAAGCGGCGAGGCCTAAGATGGCGGTGGGCCTTTGTCTTCCCCGAGCGACAGGGAGAACCCGCGCGCAGGAAAGGTTTCATGACGTGGCGTATATGTCATTGCCGTTTTGTGTGGGCAGGAACAGGCTCTCTTAAATGGCCTGAGCAAGGCGGGAAAATAAACCAGTTCTGTTCTGAAACTCTACGACTAGTGTCTTGTGTTCGTTCCACGGTAGCAACTGCTACATTGGTGACCCCGATGGTCCAAACGGATTTTGGACCTGCACAATGGACGACAACCCAGTAGCACTCAAGCTGCCCACCTTTTGGACGCTTCGTCCCAGCGTCTGGTTTCACCAGGCCGAAGCACAATTCCACCTTCGGCGGATCACCTCCGACTCCACAAAGTATTACCATGTGGTCAGCTCTCTGGACCAGGAGACAGCCGCCCAGGTTAGTGACTTCATCCAGTCTCCTCCGGAGGGGGATAAGTACCCGGCTTTCAAAGACCTTCTGATTCAGACCTTCGGCCTCTCCCGTCGTGAGCGTGCCACCCGCCTGCTTCATCTCGATGGCCTGGGGGACAGATCCCCATCCACCCTAATGAATGAGATGCTGGCATTGGCCGAGGGACACAAGCCCTGCTTAATGTTCGAACAGGCCTTCCTCGAACAACTACCTGATGACATTCCCCTGCTGTTGGCCGACACTGATTTCAGCAACCCGCGTGAGGTGGCTGCCCGGGCAGACGTCCTGTGGAAGGCCAAACGCGAGCGTGGTTTGTCCGTCGGCCAAATCGCCAGCTACGGCGTCTGGCCACTGACAAAGCCTCCTATTCGTTCGGGACAAGCAGTCCGGGCGACGTTTCCTCGTCGATACTGGAGCAGAGGTCAGTATTTTGCCCCCAACCGCCTGCGACACTCGTAACAGGCAACAAGGTCCGGTACTCAATGCCGCAAATGGCACAACGATACAGACTTTCAGTACCCATACAATTCAGTTACAATTCGGCGGCAGCCGTTTCACCTGGACCTTCACCCTTGCCACCATCGCCCGACCACTCCTAGGAGCCGATTTCCTTCGGGCCCACAACCTGTTGGTCGACCTGCGGGGGAAACGGCTAGTCCACTCCAGAACCTTCCAGACCTACCCCCTGGGAGAAACCAGCCTACCAGCCCCATGCTTGGACTCCATCTTCCTGTCTGGCAACGAGTTTACCAAGCTCCTAGCCGAATTCCCATCAGTTTTGGCACCTCAAGTTTACGAATTCTATGCCCAAACACAGGGTGCAACACCACATCATTACCACAGGGCCACCACTTCATGCCCGAGCACGACGACTACCTCCAGACAAGCTCTGCCTGGCAAAGGAAGAGTTCCGTCGCATGGAGGAGCTTGGGATTGTTCGCAGGTCAGACAGCCCCTGGGCCTCCCCCCTGCACATGGTCCCCAAAGCCACTGGCGGGTGGAGGCCCTGCGGCGACTATCGCAGGCTGAATGACGCCACCACCCCAGACCGCTACCCCATCCCTCACATCCAAGACTTTACAACCAACCTACATGGGGCCCACATCTTCTCCAAGGTGGACCTCGTTCGGGGATACCACCAAATCCCGGTCCATCCGGATGACGTCCCCAAAACTGCGATTATCACCCCATTCGGCCTCTTCGAGTTCCTTCGAATGCCATTCGGCCTTAAGAACGCCATGCAGACGTTCCAGCGGCTGATGGACGTGGTAGGCCGAGACCTGGACTTCGTGTTCATTTACTTAGATGACATACTAATCACCAGCCGTGACCGCCAAGAACACCTTTCCCACCTCCGCCAACTGTATTCCCGTCTCTGTGATTTCGGCCTCATGATCAACTTGGCCAAGTGTCAATTCGGGCTTGACTCTATCGATTTCCTTGGCCACAGAATCATCAGCGACGGAGCAACACCCCTACCTGCCAAGGTGGACACTATCCGCCATTTTGCCCACTCCAACACGGTCAAAGGCCTACAGGAATTCCTGGGGATGGTCAACTTTTACCATCAGTTCATCCCTGCAGCAGCCCGTATCATGCGCCCTCTGTTCTCGCTGATGTCTGGCAAGGGCAAGGACATTGCCTGGAACGACAAGGCTGCGGCTGCCTTTGTTAAGGCCAAGGATGCCCTGGCAAATGCCACGATGCTTGTACACCCTAGGACAGACGTCCCAACTGCCCTCACGGTGGACGCATCCAACACCGCGGTTGGTGGCGTACTGGAACAACTAATTGAAGGCAGTTGGCAACCCTTGGCATTTTTCAGCAGGCACCTTAGACCATCTGAACTGAAATACAGCGCTTTTGATCGGAAACTTCTAGCGCTGTACCTGGTGGTCCGGCATTTCCGGTACTTTTTGGAAGGCAGGCCTTTCACAGCCTTCACTGACGATAAGCCTTTTTCCTTCACCTTCTCCAAAGCCTCTGATCCCTGGTCAGCTCGTCAGCAGAGACATTTGTCCTACATTTCCAAATTCACAACGGATGTCCAACATGTCTCCGGGAAGGACAATGTCATTGCTGACGCACATTCCAGACCAACCATCCACAGCCTGCCCCTGGGTATCGACTACAAGGCCCTGGCTGACGCACAGCAAGCCGACGACAAACTGCCCAGCGACAAAACCGCAATCTCGGGCCTGCAGCTCCAAGATTTCTTAGTTGGTCCTGGTCGGCAGACCCTCCTTTGCGACATCACAACAGGTCAACCCCGCCCTATAATCCTGCAGTCTGGCGGAAACGCGTTTTCGATTCGATACATGGGTTGGCACACCCGTCCAGATCAACTGTCCGGCTGGTCGCCAGCAAGTTCATCTGGCATGGCCTGTGCAAGCAGGTCAGGGAGTGGGCCAGGACTTGTCAGCACTGCCAGACATCGAAAATCCAACGACACACCAAGGTTCCGCCACAGCAGCTCGAGCCTACCCGTAGAAGGTTGAACCACATCCACGTCGACCTCGTAGGCCCTCTGCCGGTTTCAAGAGGGGCCTGGTACCTACTTACCATCGTTGACCGGTTCATAAGGTGGCCAGAGGCAACCCCTCTATCTGACATCACAACTGATTCCTGTGCCCGGGCGCTGCTCACAACTTGGATCTCACGTTTTGGTGTTCCAGCCCACATCACTTCAGACAGAGGCATCCAATTTACCTCCGGCCTCTGGTCTGCATTAGCAAACATGCTGGGGACGCAGCTGCACACCGCCACGGCCTACCACCCTCAATCAAACGGGTTAGTGGAACGTTTCCACCGCCATCTGAAATCAGCCCTGATGGCCTGCCTGCAGGGTCCTAACTGGGTCGATGAACTGCCTTGGGTCCTGCTCGGCATACGCACTGCCCCCAAAGAAGACCTCCATGCTTCGTCAGCTGAACTCGTGTACGGAGCGCCCCTGGTCGTCCCAGGGGATTTCATACCCTCCCTTCGGGACCAAGGGGAACAACCCACGGCAGTCCTGCAAAGACTGCGTGAGAGGCTTGGCAACTTGGCCCCGATTCCCACTTCGCGGCACGGTCAAGCCCCGTCCTGTAAGCCCAAAGAACTACGAGACTGTAGGTTTGTTGTCGTTCGCAGGGGCACACCTCGGGCACCGTTGCAACGATCATATGAGGGGCCGTTCCGAGTCATCAGGAATAATGGGTCCACCTTTATTTTGGACATTGGGGGCAAAGAGCAGGTCTTCACGACGGACTGCCTCAAACTGGCCCATTTAGATCTACAGCAGCCAGTCGAGGTTCCAGCACCGCGATGCAGAGGCCGACCTCCTAAGCAGCGGCTAACACAGCCCATGGACGTTGGGGACCGTATCGCCGGTTCTGGGGGGGGGGGGGTTGTGTAGCAACTCACCGTCCAAGCAAGCAAACCGGCTCGGCAGTCGGGTCGCGTGTCGTTGAAGCGGTGAGGCCCAAGATGGCGGTGGGCCTTTGTCTTCCCCGAGCGACAGGGAGAACCAGTGCGCGGGAAAGGTTTGATGACGTGGCGTATACGTCATTGCCGTTTTGAGTGGGCGGGAACAGGCTCTCTTAAAAGGCCCGCACAAGGTGGGAAAATAAACCAGTTCTGTTCTGAAACTCTACGACTAGTGTCTTGTGTTCGTTCCGTGGTAGCAACCGCTACAATACTAATTTAACTAGAATGCTAGGAAGTCTCAGAAAGATCCTGATCTATTCTGGGCACAACAAATTGATACAATCCTGAAGCAGGCAAGCCAGCAGCTCTACTTCATGAGGAGATTCGGTTCGTCACCCAAATACTCCTACGACTTTCTATAGATGTATGGTGGAGAGCATTCTGACTGTTTGCATCACAGCCTGTTATGGAGACTCCAATGCACAGGATTGCAAGTGGCTGCAGAGGGCTGTAGTCTCAACCAGCTCCATCATGGGCACAAACCTCCCTACCCTCGAGGAGATTTTCAAGAGGTGGTGCCTCAAGTTGGCAGCATCCATCACTAAGGTTCCCCACCATCCGGAACATGCCCTCTTCTCGTCATTACCATCAAGGAGGAGGTACAGGAGCCTGAAGACCCACACTCAATGATTCAGGAACAGCTTCTTCCCCTCTGCCATCAGATTTCTGAATGGTGCATGAACACATGAACCATTGTTATTCCTTTTTTATTTGCAGGAGTTACTTGTTTTTGTAATTTGTAGTAATTTTATGTTTTTGCACTATACTGCTGCCGTAAAACAACAGATTTCATGTCATATAAATCAAGTGATAATAAATTTCATTCTGATTCTGATTGTGCTGTTGGTCCTCTGATTTTATCACCTGTCCTTTTACACCTCTCATCTTCCTTTATAGCCCCCATCCCTGCGACAACTCCAATCCATTGTTCATTCCCCTATCTCCAAGTTCCTGTCCCTTCTCTTGCTCTCAGCTCTCCACAAGCTGATAAGTAAAACATCTGCTGACTGCAAGAAAATTCCAAATGCCTCTAAGGTCCTGGTGGTCATAGGTCAATACGTTTATGGATGATTGCTTCTGCATTTCTTTCAGCTCAAAACCTGTTTTAAAAGTTCATTTGAAAGCCCCTTTGTTTCCTCATGGCATGCTGGGATATTAAACTTGCTCAATTCTTCTGTGCAAAGGCCACAAAAGCACTTTTACAGTACACCTACACATGTGCCACTAGCCAAGCAATAGATCTGATAAATGGACAGGGATGAATTCTGTATTTTCAGGAACATTTTCAAAGACAATGTTTGTCTGCAATGAGAACTCAAAATTATCCCGCAATAAAGGGTTTGGGCAGCTGTACTGTAAAAGTGGTTTTGTGGCCTTTGCACTGAAGAATTGACCAAGTTTCATATCCCAGCTATGCCTGTTCTTTGCTCCTCCGGCTTGGAAATCATCTGTGCTGTCTTCTGGTTCATCTGGGGATCCAAGATGGATTGGGTCTGATGGGTCGCTATGCACAAGTCCCTGGATAATGGGGGCAAAAGTGTCCCCAATGTTGCCTTCATCCTGATGACCACCTTCGTCTGAGGCTGCATCAGGCTGTGCGTGGAACCAAAGTACGTAGGCACCAAGTGTCACTAGGTGCCGAGGTTCTACCTGTCCCCGGTACTGCAAAGGATGGGCCTGGTCCCATTGCCGTGCAACGTCCCAGTCAGCTGGACGTTGCCGCACTACCTGTCCTTTGTGGAAACATTCTTCCAGACCAACACCTTTGACCACAAGTCCAGCAGGCAGTGGTCAGCACGGAACATCCTGCAGTCACTGCAGGAGAAAGACTTGATGGATACTGTGGGGTGGTTCCCTGAGCAGACTGTCCAGACCATTTGGCAGAATGCCTCATCGCCAGAACTCACCAACAAGCACCATGACCTTGCTTGGCTGGCGGTGAGAGGGGCCCTCCCAGTAAGATCCTTTCTGCATGGTTGGAACATCACTCCCAGCGTGTGTTGCCCCCGGGAGGACTGCACTGGGGACGAGATGGTCGGCCACCTCTTTGCAGGCTGTGGGTTTGCGAGGAGGGTGTGGCGAAAGATGCAGGGGTCCTTGTCATGGTTCATCCCCAGCAGCTGCGTAACAGAGGATTCTCTGATCTACGGGCTGTTCCCAGGGATGCACACGGAGATGGTCATCAACTGTGGCTGGAAGGTCATCAACTCGGTGAAAGACGCCCTTTGGTCTGCCTGAAACTTGTTGATCTCCCAGCACTGGGAGATGTCCGTAGGGGAATGCTGCCGACTGGCACATTCCAGGCTACAGGAGTACGTGCTGAGGGACTCACAGAAGCTGGGTGCAGCCAACACAAGGGCTCGGTGGGGAAGGACGACAGTTTAGGGTTCTTCTGCCACTGGAGAGGGAGGGGCGGGATCAGGCGAGGAAGCCCCTTAAATATTGTAAATATGGGATTGGGGTAGCACCCCAGGGAGCCACACAAGTGGCATCGGTGCTGTGGTTTTTTATAAAAATTAACACTAATGATTGGTCCATCCACAAATGTGAAGGTTTGCACTGTTTTATTATTGTATATAGTTTGTCTTTTATGATGAATAAAGCTTATTTTGGAATAATAAAAAGAAAGTTACTGTGTCTCCTCTTAGGGAACAATACAGGGTAGGTGACAGAAGTGTATGTAGGAGAACACTTTGGATCTAGTGATCATAATTCCATTAATTTCAAGATAATTATGGAGAAGGATAGGACTGGTCCTCAGGTTGAGATTCTGAATTGGAGTAAGGCCAATTTTGATGGCATCAGAAGGGATCTGGCAGGTGTGGATTGGGCCAGGCTGTTTTTCGGCAAAGAGATGCTTGGTAAGTGGGAGGTTTTCAGAAGTGAAATATTGAGAGTACAGGATCTGTATGTTCCTGATAGAATAAAAGACAAAGTTAACATGTTCAGGTAACCTTGGTTATCGAGGGATATTGAGGCCCTGGTAAAGAAGAAGAAGGCGGCGCATATCAGGTGTAGGCAGTTAAATTCAAATGAGGTGCTTGAGGAGTATAAGAAAGAGAGAAATCAGGAGGGCAAAAAGAGGACATGAGGTTGCTCTGGCAGACAAGGTGAAAAAGAATCCCATGGGTTTCTATTGCTATAGTAAGAGCAAAAGGGTAGCAAGGGACAAAATTGGTCCCCTAGAATTTCTGCGTGCTCATCTATGCATGGAGCCAAGAGAGATGGGGTGATCTTAAACTAATTTTTTGCATCTGTATTTACTCTGGAGACAGACACAGAGACTATAGAACTGAGGCAAAAGAGTAGTGAGGTCTTGGACCATATCCGGATTACAGAAGAGGAGGTGCTGGCTGTCTTGAGGTGAATTAAAGTTGATAAATCCCTAGGGCCTGACAAGGTGTCCCCTCGGACCTTGTGGGAGGCTAGTGCAGAAATTGCAGGAGCCTTGACAGTGATATTTAAAACATCCTTAGCCATGGGTGAGGTGCCGGAGGATTGTAGGATAGCTAATGTTGTTCTGTTGTTCAAGAAAGACTTTAAGAACAAGCCAGGAAATTATAGGCCAGTGAGCCTGACATCACTCATGGGTAATTTATTGGAAGGCATTCTAAGGGACAGGATATATAAGTATTTGGATAGACAGGGCCTGATTAGGGATCGTCACATGGCTTTGTGCGCGGTAGATCATGTCTAACCAATCTTATAGAGTTTTCCGAGGAGGTTACCAAGAAGGTCGATGAGGAAAGGTGGTGGACATTGTCTACATGGACTTTAACAAGGCCTTTGACAAAGTCCTTCATGGGATGCTGGTCCAGAAGGTTAAGTCACTTGGCATTCAGGATGAAGTAGCCAATTGGATTAAAAATTGGCTTTGTGGGAGAAGTCAGAGAGTGGTAGTAGATGGTTGTCTGTCTGACTGGAGGCCTCTGTCTAGTGGTAAGCCGCAGGGATTGGTACTAGATCTGGTGTTATTTATCATATGTATTAATGATTTAGATGATAATGTGGTAAACTAGATCAGCAAATTTGCAGATGACACAAAGACTGGGGGCAAAGTGAACTGCGAGGAAGATTATCAAAGCTTGCAGTGTGATCTTGACCAGCTGACAAAATGGGCTGGAAAATGGCAGATGGAATTTAATGCAGACAAGTGTGAGGTTTTGCATTTTGGGAAGACAAACCAGGATAGGACTTACACAGTGAATGGTAGGGCTCTGAGGTGTGCAGTAGAACAAAGAGACCTGGGAATATGGATCCATAGTTCCTTGAAGGTGGCATCACAAGTAGATAGAGTCATGAAGAGAGTTTTTGGCACTTTGGCCTTCATAAATCATGGCATTAAGTACACAAATTGGGATGTTATGTTGAAGTTTTACAAGATGCTGGTGAGGCCGAATTTGGAGTATTGTGTGCAGTTCTGGTCACCTACCTGCAGGAAAGAAATCAGAAGCTTGAAAGAGTGCAGAGAAAATTTACAGAATGTTGCCAGGACTTGAGGACCTGAGTTATAGGGATGGGTTGAATAGGTTAGGACTTTATTCCCTGGAGGGCAGGAGAATGAGGGGAGATCTTATAGGGGTATATAAAATTATGGGGGGTATAGATAGGGTGAATGCATGCATGTTTTTCCCCTAAGGTTGGGTGAGACTAGGACTAGGTTTAGGGTGAAAGGTGAAATATTTAAGGGGAATCTGAGAGGAAACTTCTTTACTCAGAGGGAAGTGTTAGTGTGGAACGAGCTGCCAGTGGAAGTGGTAGATGCGGGTTCAATTGTAACATTTAAGAGAGGTTTGGATGGGAACATGGATGGGAGGGGTTTGGAGGGATGTGGTCCGGGTGCAGGTAGATAGGACTAGGCAGAAGATCAAGTTGGCATGGGCTGGATGGGCCAGAGGGCCTGTTTCTGTGCTGTAATACTCTATGACTCTATGACTCTAAATCTAACTGTCTGAACCCCATAGCCAAGGCATACAAATCCTTCAAAATGTATTCCAAATATTAACTGGGATTACCTTAGTATTAACGCTCACATGAGGCAGTGTCCAGGAGAGCTTTTTAATGCAGTATGCAGATCAAACAATGAGGGAAGGAGCATTATCTTGGGAATGTGGATGGTCAAGTGGAGGGAGTGTCAATGGCGGTTCATTTTGGAGATAGTGGCCATAATGCCATGTGTTTTAAAGCAGTAATGGAAAGGATATGGATGGACCAGCAATAAAGGTCTTAAATTGTGGGAGGAGCTGGCAGAGGTAGCTTGGGAGCATCTAGTTGCAGGTAAGTCTACATCTGCACTTTGGGAAGGAATCAGCAATTTGGCAAGGGCACTGTTGTGGGTGCTGTCCAAGTGCTGTGCCAGGACCTGGGGGGCTGCTTGGATGGTGGGTGGCAGATGCTGTGCTGAGTGTCCCCTGTGGCAGTTCAAGGCCAGGCCAGACTGGATGGTGTTGGCTGCTCCAGGGTCAGGACCCTAGCTCAGAAGATCTGAGATTCACACTGTCCACAGGCTATGTGTCCAATATTGATGCACATTGCTGGTACTGGGCAACTCAGACCACTGCCTTCCAGAAGTCTGCCTGTGAGATCTCTGTATCCGCAGTAAGGTGTGGGCTCGTATCCAGAACCAATTTCTCACTGCATGGGACTGTGTTCTGTGACCCAGGATGCACCATCTGGGGGTTTATAGCTGTGTCCACGTCTCCAGCCCATGGCTGCATCAGGGGTGATTTCTTACCATCCAGCCTGTCTCCACTCATTGTCTGAGGCTTCATCCTTAGTGCTGTGGTTTTATTATAGGTTTGGGCCCCTATTTCCCAAGTTCTTTACAGGGTCTGCATTGGTCTGCATCCATTGTGTGAAGATGCAAAGGCTGGACAACAAATAATCTGCTGGAGGAACTCAGCGGATCAAACAGTATCTGTGGGGGGAAATGGAATTGTTGATGTTTTGGGTCAAAATCCTGCACCAGGACTGAGAGTGGAGAGGGGAGATGGCCAGTATAAGGAGGAGGGGGAATGTTGATACAGGAGCCTGAGGTGATTGGTGAAAGATGATGGGTGGATTCACCAGGTATGGGAGGGGATGGGAGAGGGGTGGATGGTAGATGGCAGGTGGATGATAGGTGGAGGCAGACAAGGAGAAAAAATGATGAGAGGCAGATGGAGCAAGGCGAGGGGAGAGGACGTGAAGGCTGGAGACAACTGTTGAAGGGAGGGAGGTAAGCAGGAACACGAGGGGCTGCCAGTGCTGAAACCGATAAGTAAAAGAGGTGATAATGACAACCATTGCACAGGGAGAGCTGAATGGCAGATGAAAAGAGAACTAGTTAGGGGAGCTGCGAGAAGTCCTTTGAGTCAACTATGTGTGTAGTGGGTGGATGGAACCAGGAGAAGGGAAGAAGATGTGTGATGAGGGAGCAGTAAGAAAGGAGACAAAAATGGGACAACCAGAGGAGGATCGGAAAGAGATGGGTGGGGAGGGGGAGGGGAAGAGGGATAAATCCACCAGACGGGAGGGTTAACTAAAATTGGAAAAGTCAGTGTACATGCCATTGGGTTGTAGACTACCCAGGTGGAATATGAGGTGTTGTTCCTCTAGTTTGCGTCGCTCCTCCCCCTGGCAGTGGTGAAGGCTGAGGATGGACAGGTCAGTGTGGGAATCGGAAGGGGAATTAAAATGGTATGCAGCTGGGAATTCCAAATGGCCATTGCGGACAGAGTATAGGTGCTCTGCAAAATGGTTGTCCAGTCTATGTTTGGTCTCACCAATGTAGAGGAGGCCACATTGGGAGCACCGAATGCAGTAGGCAAGATTGGAGGAGGTGCACATGAATTTTTGCCTCAGCTGGAAGAGCTAATTAGGTCCCTGGATGGTGGTGAGGGAGGAGGTGTAAGGAAAAGTGTTACACCTCCTGCGATTGCAGAAGAAAGCGCCAGGGGTCAGGGAGGGGTGGGTGGGGAGGGATGAGTGGACCAGGGGGTCACAAAGAGAGTGGTCCCTGTGGAAGGTGGAAAGGGGTAGGGAGGAGAGGATGTGGCTAGTAGTGGAATCTCGTTGCAGCTGGCCAAAATGACCAAATGCTGGATGCGGAGGCTCATTGGGTGAGAAGTGAGGACTCGGGGAAATCTATCTCTGTTCTGTCTGGAAGGAGGTGAGTTGAGACCAGAAGTACAAAAGGCAGAGGAGATACGAGAGTGGGCTCCATCAAACACAGCAGAAGGAAAGCCACGTTTCCTGAAAAGGGAGAACGTTTCAGATGTCCTGGAATGGAAGGCCTCATCTTGAGAGGTGATGTGGCGGAGACAGAGAAACTGGGAGAAAGGGATGGCATCCTTGCAAGAGACAAGGTGGAGGACGTGTAGTCTAAGTAGTAGTGGGAGTCAGTAGGTTTGTAGTAAGTATCAGTGGATAGTCTGTCTCCTGAGATGGAGACATAGAGATCTAGAAAAGGGAGAGAAGTGTCAGAAATGGTCCAGGTGAATTTGAGAGCAGGATGGAAGTTGGTAGCGAATTGATGAGTTCCGCACGGGTGTAGGAGGCAGCACCGATGCAGTTGTCGATGTAACAGGAACTGGGGAGTGGTACCCGAGAAGGGACTGTTCCATGTAGCCACCAAAAAGACAGGCATAGCTAGGGCCCATGTGGGTGCCCATGGCTACACCTTTGATTTGTAGGAAGTGAGAGGGGTCAAAAGAGAAATTGCTCAAGGTAAGAATAAGTTCAGCCAGGCAGATGAGAGTGTTGGTGGAGGAAAACTGGTTGGAATTTTGTTGTAGAATGAAGCAGAGGTCTTTAAGACCTGCCTGATGGAGGATGGAGGTGTGTGAACACTGGACATCCATAGTGAAGATGAGGCAATGGGGGGGGTGGGGGGTGGGTGGCAGGGAATCAGAAGTTGTCCAAATGGTGGAGGGCATGCAAGGTGTCCAGGATGTAGGTAGGAAGTGACTGGACAAGGGGAGACTGGATGGAGTCGAGGTATGAGGAGACAAGTTCAGTGGAGCAAAGCAGGCAGAAACAATGGGCCTACCAGGCCAGTCCTGTTTGTGGATCTTGGACAAGCAATAGAAGTGGGAAGTGTGGTGTTGGGGCATTATCAGGTTGGAGGATGTGAAGGGGAGATCTCCTGATGTAATGAGATCTGTGATAGTGTGGGAGATGGTGGCCTGGTGTTCGTTGTTGTGGTCATGGTCCAGGGATAGGTATGAGGAGGTATCCAACAGCTGTCATCTGGCCTCTGCATGGTAGATGTCAGTCTGCCCAACCACAATGCTACCGTTCTTGTCTGCGGGTTTGCCGACTAGGTTGCAATTGGTGCGAAGTGAACGGAGGGCTGCGCGTTCAGAGGGGGTGAGGTTCAGACAAGCGGAGAAGTCGAGGCGGTTAATGCCACAGCGGCATTTGGAAATGAAAAGGTCAAGAGAGGGTGAAAGGCCCAAATGGGGTGTCCAAGAGGAAGGGGAGTGTTGGAGATGTGAGAAGGGGTCATAATTGTAGTGTGAGGACTCCTTGTTGAGAAAAACGAGGCAAGGAAGCAGAGGTGATGAAAGGAGAGCTTGACAACAGGCAAGTGCAGGGATACAAAGGCAAGGCCTCTGCTGAGGACAGACTGCTCTGCATCAGAAAGGAGGAGGTCAGGGGGAACAGTGAGGGGAGGAGGGAAGCTCTGGGGAAAGGGGAGAGGAGGAAAGGGGACATGTAGTGAGGGGACTGGGATATGAAGTGGGGGGGCTGTGGTGGAATAGGGGTGGGGGAAGGAGGAGAAAGACCCAGCGGAGCGTTGGGAACTTGGGTTCGGGTGGGAGAGCGAGGTTGTACCGACGGAGTTTTGAAGGTTAGACAAGTCTATTTCCTGAAGGCACTGAGTTGCCATTGTACATATCTGTGTCCTTTTGTGGATTTTGTTTACAGGCCACAGATGGTTAGATTTGTGTTCTTGCATTAGTCTGTCATTTAATGATAAACACATGTGTGCTTGCGTGGATATGGTTTAGTTATATAGCTCTTCGCTGTTAATGTGAAGCATCATACTGTAGTAGTATAGATCTCCTTAAAATTCAGAGTCTGCAGTTCTTTCTATGGTCTAAGGGTACAGCAAATTCCAGTTTTCTCACAGAAACCAGGAACAGTATTCCCTGGAATACAGAAGATTTTGTGATGATTTGCCTATGGCCAAACTGATAGTTTCCTGAAGAAAATCTCAAAATTTTAAACCTTACAGAGTGAATAAGAGGTGATAGTATCTATAAGTTTAAAAAGTGTGTGCTTGTGAAAAACATCCCAGTCAAGGAACTGTTTTCATACAAAACGCTGGAGGAACTCAGTGGGTCAGGCAGCATCTATGGAGGGAAATGGACAGTTGACATTTTGAATTGAGACCCTTCATCTGGAATCAAGATGATCATGCTCTTTACCAGCATAACCACTAAAAATGATGTCTGCTGCACCGGTCTGTGAATCTCCTAGCACTGGCATTGGTGAGAGACCTCTGCTGCTGGTGATCCAGAGTGCATGGGGACTTTTCACAACAGCTGGCCTGATGAATAGTGGAAGGCTGCAGCCTGAGCATCACCAGTCATGAAGCTTGTAAATCTGGATATTTCAATTCGCATGCGTGCACATTGAAACACGAAAGTCTGAGAGAAGCCTGAGATTAGATTCTGGGTGGCACAGTGGTGCAGCGAGTGGCACTGCTGCCTCACAGCTCCAGCAACACAGGTTCAATCCTGACCTCAGATGCTGTCTGTGTGAAGATTTCACTTTCTCTCTGTGACTATGTGGGTTTCCTCCTGCTGCTCCTGTTTCCTCCTACATCTCAAAAGCACGTGGATTAGCGGGTTAATTGGCCTCTGTTAATTTTCCCCTAATGTGTAGCTAAGTGATAGAGTCCAGGGGGGTGGGGGGAAGTTATGGGGAATGTGGGGAGAATAAAACAGGATTAGTAAGGATTATTGTAAATGGGTACTTGATGATTGGCATCAGGTCGGTCAGCTGAACAGCCTGTTTGTGTGCTGTATGATTCTAATTTGGACATCTGCTTCACAATTGTTGAAAGCTGAAGAAAGCGAAGAGCCTGGTAGAGTCATAGTCATAGACTCATGGAGTCACACAGCACAGAAACAAACCCCTTAGCCCACTAATATCCATGCCAACAATCTATACTAATCCCAATTATCAGCACTTCTATGCCTGACCCAGATCCTTTTTATATATCTGCCTCCAATATCTTCTCAGGCAGTGCATTCTAAATAACAACGACTCTCTGTTAAAAAAAATTCCTTCAGATCCCTTCTACCCCTCTTACTCCTCACCTTAAACCTTTGCTCTCTGGCTTTAGACAGCTCCATTACAGGAAAAAGCTTCTGCCTATCTACCCTATATCTGCCCCTTGTAATTTTGTATACCTCTATCAGGTCCCCCTCAGCCTCTTCTGCTCCAAGGAAAACAAGACCAGTCTAAGCAATTTCTCCTCATAGCTGAAACATTCCATCCCAGGCAAAATTCTGGTAAACTTCCTCTGCACCCTCTTCAGAGCATTCACATCCTTCCTATACTGTGCTGACCAGGAATACATGCAATACTCCAGCTTTTATAAAGTTGTGCCATGACCTCCATGCTCTTATATTCTGTGCCCTGACTAATGAATGCCAGCATCTCATATGCTTTCTTGATTGCTTTACCTACCTATGCTGCCATCTTTGGGGGTCTATTGATTTATACACCAAGATCCCTCTGTTACTCAATATTCTCTCAGACCCTATAATGTAACGTGTATGTTCACCCCTTATTGATCCTTCCATAGTGCATTACCTCTCATTTATCAGGATTAAATTTCATCTGCTTTTGCTCTGCCCAATTTACTAGCTGATCAATATCTTCTGCAAGCTAAAACTATCCTCTTCACTATCACCAACACTACCAAGATCAGTGTTAGTGGCCCATTTACTAATCGTATTTCCTACATTCATATGCAAATTATTTACCCATATGACAAAAAGAAAGGGTCTGAGCTCTGTATCTGGTCCTCAGCTACGCACAGATGGACACACCATTCTTTGGTATTGGGACTGACCTATGATTATGGATGTGCTCTTGTGCCTGAATTAGAACACAAAACATAGAACAGCACAAGCAGGAGCAGGCCCTTCCGACCACAATGTGCGCCAAACTAATTAAGCTAATGACGCCTAACTAAACTAATTCCTTCTGCTTACACATGGTCCATATCCCTCCATTGTCTGCATATTCATGTGCCTATCTAAGAACCTCTTAAAGGCCTCTATCGTATCTGCCTCCACCAGCACCCGGGCAGAATTATTTTACTTTAATGTTTTTAATTACTTGTTTATATTTTAAGGTGTTTCAATTAAATTTATCTCTTTTTATTTTGCTGTTTGTATCTATTTGAATTGTTTTAAATGCCCCTGGTTATGAGCGAAAGTTAAAAACAGTTCAGAAATGTGACAGCAGTGAGCAGTCAAAAGCCATCAGAGGCGGGGCTTCAGGATGCTCGCTCTTCGGAGCCCACCGTATCCTTGAATGTGGAGAGTCAGCTCCTCCTGTACTGGAGGAAGTGTGATGGGACCAAGGGCGGCGAGTCCGTGCAGTATGCCGCATCAACCCATTATTTCTTCTAAATAGGTAGTAAAATAAAGTTGTTCTACAGGAACCCATTGTGTAAAATTAATATTTGTTTTTAATCAATAAAAGATGAAACGCCATTCACTTGTTTTAATGTTTCAAAGATCCTCCTCCTGATAACTGTGGAATCAAGTGTAGTATGGACATATGAGTGATTTCATAATCAGCAAAGGTACGCTCATCTTCCAAAATCGCATTACGAAACACTAGGCGAAAGTCATCTGATCCACCACCTGGCGAGGAAACGCAAAATATCACAAATGCAACCTCATCTTAAATACCATCATCAACAAGTCTTCCAATGTTAATATTAAATATTCTTAGATCCAGAATTACCTCACACTTCTACGTAAAGCCTTTCAAACCTAATGCATTTTCTGTGGTTCGCGCTGCTACCCGTCCAAAAGATTCACAACATATAGGGGAACGATTTTTACATTATCAGCTAAGAAAGCAGATCACATAGCCTCTTTTTCATCCCATTAATCTGAGAGCAAGTCATATGATATTGTTACGGACTCAGTGAAAGTCCCTTTAAGATAGAGAGTGTGTGTGTATGTGTGTGTGGGGCGTGCTTACGTCAATAGAAGATAAAGGACGTAATGATGTTGTTGAAGAAGTCAGAAGAAGAAGAAGAAGGAGAGAGAGAGAGAAGGGAGAGAGACACCAGCCTGCTTGTTTTCTCTATCAATGGATGAGAAACAATAACTGTGTTTGCCATAGAAATCCATGTATGGAAGTTGGAAGTAATCCGGTGGAGTTCACTTTGATGCTGACCTGTAGAAGGAAACAGGTATTTATGTGTGGACGACCACGATTCAGATGCTTTTCGGGGTGAGGAAGTCACTACCGAGTAAACACTGAAGTGTCGTTTGGGGTTCCATCGTGGAACATTTGGATTTCGTATGTACTCTCTCTCTGTTTCTCTACATCTACGTCTTATCTTCAGACAACGGTGGTTGTTGAAGAAGCCCTTGCTCATGTTTCACCTTATGGCTTGCGGAACTGAACTTTAAGAACCATTCCGGAACTGGGAGTTTTGGACTTTGCCACACACACACACACGACGAGTTTAGTTTTGGGGTTAACGTTCGAGGTTTAACATTTTTGTATTCTAACATACTAACATTTTTACTTTTATTTTACGTATTATCATAAGTAGTGATTAATAAAATAGTTTTTAACACTGAATCATGCTCAGTGTGTTTCTTTGTTGCTGGTTCGTGACAAAATTGGGGGCTCATCCGGGATAGTTCCCAAGGTTAACGAGATTCGTCCGGGATACAATCCAAAGATTAACGAGTGTCGTCTGGGATTGTTCCCCAGATTGACAAGATTTGTTCGGGATTCATCCAAAGATTTTTGAGGGAGGTCTGATAAATTCTTTTTAATTGGCTTGTGTGTGTGGAAACCAGCAGCAAATGGATATTAAGGCATTTTTGGAGTCACCAACCCTACAGGGATTGGAGATGGCGAAAAAGGATGATTTGATAAAGATTGCTACAAAGCTAAACCTTACAGAAGTAAAGCAGTCTATGAGAAAAGCAGTTATTCATAGAATGATAGTTGACTATTATTTGGAGAAGGAAGTGTTTGAGTTGAGTGAGGTAGTTGAGTTTCCTGAGAGTAAACCAGTGATTTCTGATGTGACTTTTCAACCAGTGAGTTGGAGATCTGGAGGAGGAAGAATTAGAACAGTTAGAAGAGTTTTTCTGGGGGTGAGTCAGAGAGACCTGTTAGACAGGTGCAGATAGCAAAGATGGAGTTAGAACAAACACGACTGAAGGTGGAGTTGGGCAAAAGAGATTAGAGGCTGAACGAGAGCAAACCCAGTTGAAGTTAGAGGCCGAACAAAAGATAACTCAGATGAAGTTAGAGGCTGATCTAGCAATGAAGCAGATGGAATTGAGGAGGATGGAGCTGGATAACGAGGAGGAAAAAGAGGCAGCATGAGTTACAAATGAAGCGTAGGAGTTTGGAATCTGATTCTGATGATGGTTTTTGCAGCCAGCAGGGAGGTTCGATTAGTCCCTCCTTTTGAGGAAGATCAGGTTGATCAGTATTTCCAACATTTTGAAAAGGTTGCTGTGAGTTCAAACTGGCCAAGGAAAGGATGGGCTCTTATGGTACAGAGTGTGATTAAAGGTAAAGCTCAAAAAGCTTATTCTGCTTTGTCTGCTGAGGACGCAGCTGATTATACCAAGGTAAAACAAGCTATATTGAAGGCCTATGAATTGGTACCTGAAGCTTATAGACAAAAATTCAGAGACTTGAGGAAATCTGCAGATCAGACTTATATGGAATTTGCCAATGGAAAGAGAATATGTTTTGAACGATGGTACATGGCTAAAAATGTAGATGGGGATTTTGATAAATTGAAAGAATTGATACTGGTGGAGGACTTTAAAAGATGTGTTCCAGCTGAATTAACAACATATTTAAATGAAAAGGCAGTGGAAACTTTACAAGAAACTGCTAGGTTGGCAGATGATTATGCTTTAACCCATAAATCCAAATGGGGACAACCTAAAACCTTTCAAAAGAGTTACAAGGACAATCCAGGTAAACCGGAGATTAAATTGGGAGGTAATCAAAAAGGAAAAGATGAAAAGAAGCCAGGGCTGGAGAAACCTGTTGAGCGTACTTGTTATTACTGTAAGAAACCTGCCATGTGATATCTAATTGTGCCCTTTTGAAGAAAAGGAAGGAAGCTGTGCCCAATGCTTGCTTTCAGGCAATGAAAAAATCAAAAAGGTTAGGAGATGCTGTTAAAGATCAGTCCTTGCAAGAGGTAAAAGCGGAAAAATTGGAGTGGGGTGAGAAAGGAATTCCGTTCTTATGTATCAGAGGGTTTTGTTTCACTGAATGATGAGTCACCCCAAGTGCCAGTGAAAATTCTTAGAGAATACTGGGGCTAGTCAATCTCTCTTGCTGGACAGTGTTTTAAATTTTGGGGAAGAAAGTGACACTGGTGAGGTAAATCTAGTGCGAGGCGTTACAGATGACACCATGTTCTGTCCCTTTACACAGGGTGATTTTAAAGTCAAAGTTCGTAGAAGGACCAGTCGAGATAGTGATACAGACCTAGGTTGCCAGTGGAAGGAGTTTCTTTGTTATTGGGAAATGACCTTGCAGATGGAGAAATTGTTCCTGTGGTACGGTTAACAACCAAACCAAGGATTGATGAGTCTGAGAATGATCCAGATGTTTACCCATCATGTGCAGTGACTCGAGCTAGAGCTAAAGAATTAGCCAAGACCGACAGTCCGATGCAGTCGATGTGGTTTCCTTGTGACAGTCTTAAACAGGAAGAAAATTATGATGCTTTATCTGAGACTTTTCTGTCTTCACTGGAGGATCAACATCCTTATAGTGAGGCCTGAATTTAAAGATTTGTCTTTGTCGAGGAAGGATTTTATGGTGGAACAGACAAAGGACCCTGAGTTGACAGAATTGAAAGAAAAAGCTCTCTCATGTGAGGAGATTGAAAAAGTGCCAATTGGATACTATGTCAAAAATGGACTGTTAATGAGGAAATGGAGACCTCCTCATGTCCCTGTTAATGAGGAATGGGAAGTTATTCATCAGGTTGTTGTTCCAAAAAGTTTATAGGAATGAATTTTAAACCTGGCCCATAGTATGCCTTTGGGTGGTCATTTTGGTGTGAATAAAACTGTAGGGAAGATCTTGAAACAATTCTATTGGCCTGGTTTGAGAAAAGATGTGGTGATGTTTTGTCGAACCTGCCACACATGTCAGATGGTAGGTAAACCAAATCAAAAAACCCCCTGTGGCTCCGTTGAAACCAATTCCTGCTTTTGGGGAGCCCTTTTCGAAGGTGATTGTGGACTGTGTTGGCCCCTCACCAAAGTCTAAGACTGGAAATCAGTATTTGTTAACCATCATGTGTGCCACTTCTAGATTTCCAGAGGCAATACCCCTTAGAAATATTAAGGCCAAGACGGTGTCAAAGGCTCTTTTAAAATTTTTTACCTTGTTTGGTTTGCCAAAAGAAATCCAATCTGATCAAGGTAGTAATTTTATGTCAAATTTTTTTCAACAATAGTCTATGAGCTGGGAGCAAAGCAGATTGTATCATCTGCATATCACCCAGAATCTCAAGGAGCTCTGGAGAGATTTCATTCTACTCTCAAAAATATGCTGAAGACGTATTGCTTTGAAACACAAAGGATTGGGATGAAGGTATTCATTTACTTTTGTTTGCCGTTAGAGAATCAATCCAAGAGTCAATAGGATTTAGTCCGTTTGAGCTTGTATTTGGACATAGGGTGAGAGGACCTTTGGAATTGTTAAAAGAGCAATGGGTTAATGAGAAGTGCACTGAGTCTGTTGGACTATGTCCAACAATTTAAAACTCGGTTGGAGAGAGTCTGCCAGCTAGCAAGAGAGAATTTGAAAACCAGCCAGATAAGAATGAAGACATATTTTGATAGACGTGCTCGGCCTAGGACATTTGCAGTGGGGCAAAAGGTGTTGGTATTTTTCCCTAGCCAAAATAATCCTTGCAATCTCTTTTTCTGGACCCTATGTTATTGAATCTCGAGTGACTGATTAACATATATAATCAAAACACCAGATAGACGCAAGAAAACACAACTCTGTCATGTAAACATGCTAAAACCTTATTATGAGAGGGATTCAGTTGTGGCCTTGGTGGATGATGTAAAGTTGTTTCTAGAATGCCTGATGTTGATGTTGAGGAAGGCCAATTTAGACCAAATATTGTTCCATCAAAACTAAAAAACCAAAATATCATGGAGAACCTTGAACGAAGTTGGACCATTTACAAGTTTCACAAAAACAACAGATGAGAGAATTAATTTCAAAATTTAAAAATCTGTTCCCAGATGTTCCAAACAGAACATCGATAATTACCCATGATGTTGATGTTGGGGATGCAAAACCAATCAACAACACCCATATCGAATGAATGTGGAAAAAAGTAACTTGTTGATCAGGAAATAAAATACATGTTGGAAAATGATATTATTAGACATTCTACTTCAAATTGGAGTTCGCCCTGTGTTATTGTACCTAAACCTGATGGAACTGTTAGATTTTGCACAGATTACAGGAAAGTGAATGCTTGTAACAAAGTCAGATGCTTACCCTATTCCTAGGGTGGATGATTGCATAGATAGAGTGGGAAAGGCAAAATTTCTTACAAAGATTGACCTATTAAAAGGGTACTGGTGTGTTCCATTAACAGATAGAGGAAGGGAGATTTCAGCCTTTGTAACCCCTTCTGGATTGTATGAATACAATGTTTTGCCATTTGGAATGAAAAATGCTCCGGCAACATTTCAAAGAATGATTAATTCAGTGATTCATGGGTTAAAACATACAGATGCCTACATTGACGACTTAGTGACTGGGAATGACACATGGGAAGATCACATCTCTGCGTTAGAAAGGTTGTTTGAAAGACTTTCCAAGGCTAACCTTACAGTTAACTTGGCTAAAAGTGAATTTGGCCATGCCACTGTGACGTATCTTGGTTATGTTGTAGGTCAAGGCAAGCAAGCTCCTGTTCAGGCAAAAGTTCCAAGCAATATCTGAGTTCCCTATTCCCACAGGTACGAGGACTGTTAGAAGATTTTTGGGAATGGTTGGATATTACCGAAAATTTTGTAAAAATTTTGCTGATATTGCTCTTCCCCTAACTAATCTTCTGAAGAAGGGAGTAAAGTTTGTTTGGACAGATTCTTGTCAAGAAGCATTTGAGAAGCTGAAAGCCATTTTATGCTACCATCCTGTGCTCAAAACACCTGACCTTGAAAAGCCATTTTCATTAGCAGTAGATGCCAGTGATGAAGCTGCAGTACCTGTGTTGTTGCAGAAGGGTGACCTTGATGATATTGACCATCCTGTAGCTTACTTTTCAAAGAAATTTAATGAGCATCAAAAGAATTATTCCACCATAGAGAAAGAATTACTGTCGCTTGTTTTAGCCTTGCAACATTTCAGTGTATATGTTTGCACCGCTCAGAAACCATTGACTGTGTATACAGATCATAACCCATTGGTGTTTCTGAGCCGAGTCAAAAACAAGAACAGAAGGCTGTTAACTGGAGTTTAATTTTGCAAGAGTTTGATCTCATGATAACTCACATTAAAGGCAAAGATAATGTGATTGCTGATTGTCTTTCCCGATGTTAAATGGGAAACATGTATCTGTACTAATATGATAGTCTGTAGTTGTGTAGCATGATAATTATTAACATTACTAACTGTATGCGCGGTTAAAATTTTCTTGGGAATATTTTTTTTTTAGGTGGGAGGTGTTACGGACTCAGTGAAAGTCCCTTAAGATAGAGAGGTGTGTGTGTATGTGTGTGTGGGGCGTGCAAACGTCAATAGAAGATAAAGGACGTAATGATGTTGTTGAAGAAGTCAGAAGAAGAAGAAGAAGGAGAGAGAGAGAGAAGGGAGAGAGACACCAGCCTGCTTGTTTTCTCTATCAATGGATGAGAAACAATAACTGTGTTTGCCATAGAAATCCATGTATGGAAGTTGGAAGTAATCCGGTGGAGTTCACTTTGATGCTGACCTGTAGAAGGAAACAGGTATTTATGTGTGGGACGACCACGATTCAGATGCTTTTCGGGGTGAGGAAGTCACTACTGAGTAAACACTGAAGTGTCGTTTGGGTTCCATCGTGGAACATTTGGATTTCGTATGTACTCTCTCTCTGTTTCTCTACATCTACGTCTTATCTTCAGACAACGGTGGTTGTTGAAGAAGCCCTTGCTCATGTTTCACCTTATGGCTTGCGGAACTGAACTTTAAGAACCATTCCGGAACTGGGAGTTTTGGACTTTGCCACACACACACACGACAAGTTTAGTTTTGGGGTTAACGTTCGAGGTTTAACATTTTTGAATTCTAACATACTAACATTTTTACTTTTATTTTACGTATTATCATAAGTAGTGATTAATAAAATAGTTTTTAACACTGAATCATGCTCAGTGTGTTTCTTTGTTGCTGGTTCGTGACAAAATATTACCCAGGTACCTGGTAGATAACCAATATTCTCAAGAATTTTCTTCCTAATCTCTTGGATCTTTGTGGCTTTGAACTCCGTTTCCGAGTTTGAGGAATAAATTTGTCTTTGTTTCCCTGTCAAATCAATCACAAATACTCGGTAGATTCCCGCCATTATGCTGGGGTCTGGAATGTCGCTGTAGTTCCTGAAGTCTGTTAAAAACGAACTGGTTCTAATTTCACTTTCAGTTTCAGACAGTTTTAGTCAAACAGCAGCACTGTATAATGTCTGTGGCACCTGCAAACAACTTCTTTCAAATGCTCCACCCAGATTATTTCAATAGTGAAAAACTAGATTGGTATTCCACAATGCAGTGACTGTAGGCACTGTAGCGCTGCTGCTTTCTTGGGTAAGAGCTACCAACAAAGCAGCCGTGGCGAAGACAATGCATCAAGGTCATTCACATTGGGCACTCAGTTCCTAAAAGTAACCTCATACAATAAACATTATCCCTTTTATAAAGGAAATAAACGTACAAACTATATACTACTTACATATAATAAATGTATGCATTAAATATTTATATGCCTACATATACTTATTGCCTCAACCAATTACAGATTCAATTGACCTTCCAGTCTTCTTAACTACTGGAATCCTCTCAACTGCAAAAGTGCCTTAGTCATCTTTGAAATGTTCACACCAGGTGCCCTTAATTCTGATGGATCCCCTCCTCCTGTGGACTGTGTCACATACTTGGTTTCGAATTCCTTGTGTTTCTTGACCGATATCCTGTACAGCAATGGCTGCATCAGAGAACCAACCCTGTAACTTAAATCCATGTTCCTCCTGCACATCTTCTTGCCTACTTGGCCATCATCTCCTTAGGCATCATGTACATGTACTAATTGATCAATGTGAACCTTTTCACGCTTGTTGCCCACCTTCCCTCTATTCCCTAACTCCCAGAACTTCCACAATCTCCTCATGGATCCATTTTGACAATCCTCCGTGTCCTGGTGGTTAGAGTATTCTCAAGGTGTCCCTCATTGGAAACTGAATTTCCCAACCTTTTGACGTGCCGCCCTTCTGGTTTCCCTTCCTTTCCTTTAACTGTCTTTTCAAGTTCGGCAGCACCAATCATGTCCACAACTAACGACCTAACAGTATGGGCCTCTACATAGAAACAAAGCTGGCTGACGACTTGTGATCTGGGTAGACCCCTCGTCCGGTTACTACCACTTCATTCTTTCCTTTATCAGGTGGACAATTCATTCAGCTCACCCTTGGTAAGGAGATGCTAATCTGTGTCCAATTCCATTAAACCAAAGGGATGTGATAAATGTTGTCAACCTGAACAGTGGAGTTTTATGGGAAACTAATTCCTGAGGGAGGTCATGAGTTACAAAAAAACTGACCTCAAAGCTTCAATAGTCCATATGTTAGAGTTGTACAATGCTGTTTGTTATTGGTATGTTCAGGATAACCTTGTACTTGTAGTTTTATCTACCTTGAGGACCACTTCCAATTGGGCTCCCCTTCACAATGTTGAACTTTCATCAATACTCCATTTTGGTACATTGCAGATACTCCTTGACCTGAGGCTTAAGAAGTCTCAGCCAACTATAAATGGACTTGGCCGTCCAGCAAATACAAATGTAGGTCACATACCCAACAATGGCACTGACCCACTTGATGTAAGAGCTGATTGTTCTGCACCAAAGGCTTCTGCAGGCCCTCACATGCTGTACAAACACAATGGATCACCACCCGGTCAAAATTCATTGCACGTAGCCAGTGCTTCCTCACTTTTTTCTTGCAACATGGAAGGAGATCATTTAGCCCATTGAATCAATGCCAGCTCTCAGAACATTCCCATCAATCCCGTTTCTCCAATTATTTCCCTGTAACTGATTCTCTTTCACGTGCCCATCAATTCCGGATGTTTCTCCTGCCATCCACCTGTACGAGAGTGAAGTTATTGTAGCCAATTAACATGCCAACAAGCATGTGTTGGGGGGGCAGGGTGGGAAGAATCTGAAGCATCTGTGGAAACCCATGTGGTCATGGAGAGAATGCATACAGCACAGAACAGAACAGCAAAAGAACAGGCTCTTTGGCCCACCATGTCTGCGCTGAACATGATGCGAAATTAAATAAAATCTCTTCTGCCTGTGCATGATCCATATCCCTCCATTCCCTGCATTTTCATGTGTCTACCTAATAGCCTCTTAAACACAGTTTAAAAGGCTCTTAAATCGTACTTCATGCAATTGGTCACAATCATTTTCCACTCCTTCTTTATGCCCTTGAACATTTCTCTGAGAATCTGCAAGATTTCCCCAGAGCACACCTGCAGAACAGCATTGCTGCTCACTGGCAGAGTTGAACTTAGCAGTTGCTCATACATGCTTCAAGTTATTAATGAGCGGTTTGTGCCCATGTCAATTGCAATCTTCACTGGATGAACATTTATCATAACTGTGACCTTGTAATCACCAAGTGCTGTATGCCCATGTTCAAAGATTCGAATATACCCTTAACGTAAGGGGCTTCCCAGTGTGTTTACCACACCCATTCTGTGGAACGCTGTGTTGTGGCTACTTTCCAATATGATCTTCAGCAAAAAAACAAATTACTGGAGAAACTCAGTAGGTCAGACAGCATCTGTAGAGGCAAATGGATAGTCGATGTTTCATGTTGAGCTCCTTCATCCTGTCCAGTCCAGATGAAATGAAGGGTCTGGACCCAAAACGTTGACTGTCCATTTCCCCCTTTAAATACTGTCTGAGTTCCTCCAACATTTAGTCTTTTGCTCCGCAGTCCAGCATCTGTCGTCTCTTGTGTTTCCAATATAGCTTTTCTTGGCTCCAGGCCCTGTGACCCAAGAATTTTCTTCCAATGTTGCTTTCTGTAACCATGTGAAGCAACACAGTTGACAAAGAAGGGGATACCTCCATTACCATCCTCTTTTGCTTGCCAGATGCCCACAGTCTAGGATCACATGCTAGGCAAAACTATCTCACGTTCTTCAATGTTAGTTCCATACTGGCTCATACTCTGCACCCTCCGTGTTAAACAGTTTATCCTGAATTCTCTCATTTGCCAGTCTGCACATGAAGGGACCCTGTAGCATCCATTCTGAAAAGGTCTGGAATTTGCCAGTGTCTTCATCCTAGCCAGTCATTTCCTCTGGTCCCTGGGTGTACATACCAAATCGTAGCTCTTGAAAATTTTTGAGGCTCTGCAACATTGTGTCTCTTCACCATTTCCTCATAATCTCTTCTGTAGTTTGTGCACCAACAGACTCATCACATTTCATATGTCTCCAAGCCTACCACCAGCAATAATATCACTTCTTCTTGTGTACAGCCACTTTCTCTGTTCTGTGTTCTCCCAGGTCCTCAATTATGTCATTCACCCTCAGGAATATTTCCACTCATTTTATATACAGGACAAATGGCTAAGATCCCTTGTATCTCTCAACTTCCCCAACATATCTACTGTGTCCACTGCTTGTCATCATCAATGCTCTGCCTACCAATGCATCAGGAAAGCTAATGGTATCATTAAGGATGCCTGTCACCCTGGCCATTCCCTTCTATCTTCTAGGAAAAGATACAGGAGCTTGAAATGCCGGATGACCAGACCCAAGAACAGCTTCTCTCCCGCCGCTATCAGGCTCTTGAACCAATCACCTCTTTCACATCCCCTTCCCAGTGGTGCTGCCACGTTCTCAAACCCTTAATTCTACCTTTTCCGTTATTGTCACTTCAGCATTTCTTTTTGCACGACTTCAGTTTGCACTACTATATTTTGCATCATTCTTTTGTTTGCCGCTTGTCACTGTACTTATTGCTGTATTTATTATTACCATGTATACTGTTTACTCCGTGTGTTTCACACGAACAAGAAATTTCATTGCACCTTGGTCTATATAACAATAAGCTAATCTGAATCTAATTTTCCAGAAGAATTCTGTTCTCTATTAACTGTCCTGCTACTCCCTCAAGTAGCAACATCCCATCTTCTCACCAAAGCAGTGGTGGGAGGCTCGTTAGAGTTGCTGCCTTCATGATAAGTAACAAAGGTCAGGCTACCAATAAAACATCCTTTAAACTATCAACTAAACAGCAGTGGTTAATATATAATAATAGAATGCATTTGTACCATGTGGTACATTTAGTTTTTAAAGGTAACTATATTATATATACTATACACAACACAATTCAGTAACCACTGCACGCTTTAGAAAGATCATCATACAAATAATGCAGTAAACCAGACTTTCTGGACTTGATATTCCTCACTTTGGAGGCTACTTTGGAGACTACTTTGGACAGTTTCAAAGTAACAGGTGGAAAACCAATCAACACACAGCATCCAGGGAAGTGGGGCTATCAACAAATGTGGAAACATATCATTGAAAATGCTCTTGTTATTTTTTTTTCTGTTGCTTTCTGTTATCAACTTTAATGCTCCCTCAACTGCAGGAGTGTATAAACTGGCTGGCTAGACCTTTCAACATTAAGTCTTTAACTCCCATGTGCATTGTGTCTAAAGATAGGGGATACTCTAGGGTTACCCATACCCACTGCAGCCAGTGTTTCATCTGCTACAACGGCAGCCTAAAAATGGTGCAATGCACACAAAATGCTGGAGGAACTCAGCAGGTCAGGCAGCATCGATGGAGGGAAATGAAAAGTCGACATATCGGGCTGAGACCCTTCATCAGGACTGGAAAGGAAGAGAGCAGAATATAAGGGTAGGGGGAGGGAGAGGAACATGACCTGGCAGGTGATAGGTGAGTCCAGGTGAGGGGAGGGAAGGAAGGTAGGTGGGGGAGGGGGGGTAATGGGGATGATGTGAGAAGCTGGAAGGTGAGAGGTGGAGAAGGAATCCGATAGGAGAGGACAGTAGACCATGGAATAAAGGGAAGGAGGTGAGCAGGTCGTGAGGGCGGAGGAGGGGAAAGAGAAGGAGACACAGGAATGAGGGCAAACAACGGTGGGGGGGTGGAGAAGGAAAACAGAGGGGAGCGTAAACTGGAAGTTAGAGAAATCAATGTTGATACCGTCAGGTTGGAGACTACCAAGACGGAATATGAGGTATTGCTCCTCCAACCTATGTCTGGCCCCAATGTGGCAGTAGAGGAGGCCATGGACAGACATGTCAGTGTGGCAATGGGAAGTGGACTTAAGATGCCTGGTCACTAGGAGATCCTGGCTGTTGTGGCAGATGAAGCGAAGGCACTCAATGAAGTGGTCACCCAATCTGCATCAGGTCTCACTGATGTAAAGGAGGCCACATCGGGAGCACCGGATGCAATAAATGATACCGATGGATTCACGGGTGAAGCGCTGCCTCACCTGGAAGGACTGTTTAGGGTGCTGAATGGTGGTGAGGGAGGAGGTGTAGGAGCAGGTGTGACACTTTGCACGGTTGCAGGGATAAGTGCCTGGAGGGGGATTGGCGGGGAGGTACAAGCGGACAAGGGAGTTGCGGAGAAAGTGATCCCTGCAGAAAGCAGAGAGGGGAGGGGAGGGGAAGATGTGCCTGGTGGTGCAGTCAAGGTAACTGTGGGAGTCAGTGGGCTTGTAAAAGATGCTGGTAGATAATCTGTCTCTGGAGATGGAAATGGAGAGATCCAGAAAGGGGAGAGAGATGTTGGAGATGGACCATGTAAATTTGAGGGCAGGGTGGAAGTTGAAGGCAAAGTTGATGAAATTGATGAGCTCAGTACGGGTGCAGGAAGCAGCACCAATGCAGTCATCAATGTAGCAGAGAAAGAGTTGGAGACCATTACCGGTGTAGGTTTGAAACATGGACTGTTCTACTTAGCTGATGAAAAGACAGGCATAGCTGGGGCTCATTCGTGCCCATGGCTACAGCTTTGATCTGGAGAAAGCAGGAGGAGCCGAAAAAGAAGTTGTTGAGTGTGACTACCAGTTCTGCCAGACGGAGGAGGGTGGCACTGGAGGGGAACTGGTCGGGTCAGTTGTCAAGAAAGAAGCGGAGAACCTTGAGGCCTTCATGATGGGGGGTTAGAAGTATACACGGACTGGACACCCATGGTGAAAATAAGGTGGTCAGGGCCGGGGAGCTGAAAGTCGTTGAAGTGATAGAGATCATGCAAAGTGTCACAGATGTAGGTGGGAAGGGACAGAACCAAGGAGGACAAAATGGAGTCGAGACATGAGGATATGAGTTCAGGGGGGCAGGAGCATGCAGGAACAATGGGTCTACCAGAGCAGTTGGGTTTGTGGATATTGGGTAGGAGGTAGAAATGGGCAGTGCGGGGTAGGGAACTATCAGGTTCGAGGCTGAGGATGGGAGATCTCCATAGGAGATCTCTAAAAATGGTTCATTTTTGTTAGAACTTGATGGGACCTCTGAAAGTTAAGCCCCAAGCCCCAACCATGAGCACATCTGCATCTTCATACATGGAACATCTGTATTAATTTGATCCTGACATGCTAAAAATACCTTTCAAAAAATTCACCTCAATTCTCTGTAGCATTTTCTTTCTTTGAGATGTTGGACAAAGTCATCACCAAAATCACAGTAATGCTTACATTTTAAGTTTTTGGGGCACTGCCAGTTAAAAGTGCAAAATCCCTTTTTCCTGACTTGATCTCTTCAGTCCATCTGATTATCTGCCCTCTCACTGCTTTCCCATTCTCTTACGGCTTCCCAGATCCTATATCTTCTCCCTTCTGATCTCCCACACTGCACTGACCTCCAGGCTCTACTGAACAGCAGGTTGATAGAACCTCAGTTGGTAATGGATTGGAAACGTAAGGAGTAACTATGGATCTGCATGCATGGATCTCCAACATGTGCACTTGTTCAAAATGACCATACTTTACATGTCAGAAGCCTTGGGCATGGCTTAGTCAGCTGGAAAAGATTTGTACAACATTTTCATGGGAAGAGCTTATTCTGACTCCGTCCATGACACCCCCTGCCCTCGTGACTTCCATCCAAACACTATGATAGTGCTTCATTGCTCTGTGGGAGCTGGTGATTTTCAGCAAGTTGATTAGCCAAGGAATGGGGAGAGTAGTCCAGAATCAGACCAATTATTGGCTGAGGTTTGGGAAATATGACACAAGATTAGGGACAATGATTGGCTGAGGATCAAGAAAAAAAGTATAGGATTGGCTGAGGATTGAGGACAGGGATCCAGGATTGGTCCAGTTCTTGCTCAAGAATTGAGAAGGGGGCATAGAATTGGTCAATGATCAATTGAGTTTTAGGCAGAGAGGGAGTCTCTGGATCAGGAACTGATTGGCCATGGATTGGGAAGAGGGACTGTATTGGGCGACTGATTGGCCGAGATTTAGGAAACGAGGGCCAGAATCAGTGAAATAATTAGCTGAAGACTGTGAAGAGGAACTGAGGATCAGACCAATGACAGGGTGAGAATTATTGAAAGAGACCCAAGACTAAGTCAATGATGAGCCAAGAATTGGAAAGGTGCCCCTAGGATTGAGCCAATCATCTAAGATAGTAGACATTATATCTGAAAAAAAGTACAGTGAAATTCCAATAATCCTGCAGCCTTGGGACTTTGGTGGTGGTAGTGGACTGGCAGATTTTCTGGACTATTAGATGTACATTGCACAATAGTTTAATAAGTATAAGGGAGGGAAATGGAGCCCCAGTGAGTGGGAAACAGAACCCAGTGAGCCGGATGCCATCAGGATTTCCAAACAATCACATATTAGATTATCGGAGTTTTACTGTGCAACCAATAAGGCAGTTTTGCCTCCACCCTTAACAAAAATTTTCATCTCTGGATTGGGAATTGCAATCAGATCCATAAACAGACAATAAAGGAAATACCCAGCTGGTCACCAGCATCTGTGGAGGGGGGAACAGAGTTAACATTTCAGGTCAATGACCTTCTGTCAGATGAAAGTTCTGATGATATTTTCAGCATTTTCTGTTTTTATTTCAGATTTACAGCAAAAATGTTGCTTTTTACCTTTCAGATTCAGAACGTGCTGACTTAGAGGCTAAAATGTGTTACCCATTGAATGAAAGTGAAAATACTGTGCAAAGAGATTATTTATAATCTTCTAAGGGTGTAAATCATAGAATTGTTGACTTTTGTAGTTATCTTTCCATGAGGGGCATAGATAAGTTGGATGGTCACGGTTTTTATCCCAGGGCAGGAGAGTTTAAAACTAGAGGGCATAGGTTTGAGGTGAGGGGGCAAAAATTTAAAAGGGACCTGAGGGGCAACTTTTTCACACAGAGTGTGGTGGGTATATGGAATGAGCTGCCAGAGGAAGACATGGGGCAGGATTAATTACAATATTTAAAAGACATTTAGAGAGGTACATGGATAGGAAAGGTTGAGAGGGATATAGGCCAAACACAAGCAACTGAGACTAGCTCAGGTAGACAACTTTGTCAGCATGGACAAGTTGGGCTGAAGGGACTGTTTCAATGCTGCATAACTATGACTCTATGATTGTGGGCCTAGATTAATTGACAGATTCTCATGGGGAATCTCCCAATATTGATATACCTGAAGTTCCTGTTTGGATCTCCAAAAGGGTGCTGGAGTATTTATGAAAGGTGGAAGATAGCAATTTGTGTGCATCTGAGCTGCACCTCAACTAATCTTTCTTTTTCAATCTTTTTTTTAATTTTCAAATTAATACAGATTAATACATATAACATCGGTAATTATACACGTAATACAAAGAGATTGGGAGGACAATCATGACATATATAGTCATAAAGAATAAAAAATATTCTAGGCCCCACGGTTTCTTAGTAAATTAATATATTACAAAAAAAATCAAAAAGAGAAAGAAAAATATTTATTGTATTAAAAAAACCCCAAATCAAAAAAAATTATGTAATAAAATGAAACAAACTAAAAAAGAATTTCAAAAGAAAAAAAAACTGAACTGATATTTCTCGATGAACAAAGAGCATTATTATGTCGTCAACTCCACTCCTCTAAGTTCAAAGATTATTGAAAAGGGATCTATATCATATGAAAATATTGAATGAATGGACTCCAAACTTCCTCAAATTTAAGCGAAGAATCAACAGTGCCACTCCTAATTTTTTCTAAGTTTAAACATGGTATAGTTTGAAAAAACCATTGAAAAGTAGTGGGAGGTATTGGAACCTTCCAGTTAAGCAAAATGGATCGCTTGGCCATTAATGTAACAAAGGCAATCATACAACAAGCAGCAGCAGATAAGTGGCCAGATTCCATCACTGGTAGCCCAAAAATTGCACTGATTGGGTGAGGATGTAAATCAATATTCAATACAGTTGAAATAATGTTAAAAATGTCTTTCCAATATTTTTCCAAAAGAGGACGGGACCAAAACATATGTGTCAGGGAAGCCACCTCTGAATTACATCTATCACATATAAGATTTATATGGTGATAAAAACGGGCTAACTTGTCCTTCAACATATGGGTCCTGTGAACCACCTTAAATTGTATCAAAGAGTGTCTGGCACACATTGAAGATGTATTAACTAATTGAAGGATTTTCTTCCATGTCTCTGTGGGTAAAGCACCTCAACTAATCAGTGGGTCTGGAATCACACACACAGGCCAGACTGGGTTAAGGATGACATAGTTCCTTCCCCAAAAGACATTATTCAACCATATGCATTTTTACAACAATTTACCAATGGTCACCATTGCTGAGATGAGGCTTTTTCTTTATTAATTTCAGATTTATTTAACTATGGTGAGATTTAAACTCGTGTCTCAGGATCAGTGGTCCAAACCTCTGAGCTACCACACCCAATAAAAAGGATGAACAGATATACATCTCTCCCAATTTGAAGTGAAAATTAGTAGTCTTAAAACAGTTAGATAATTCAACAGCATTGGTTTTACAATAATACCAACTGTCAAAATAAACCTCAGTGTTACCTTCTCAAATGAAAGTGTTTATAAACCTGACCTGTACAACAGAATATTTTTTATCGTGGTTGCACCGATCTCAGCATCAGAAGTACCCTGTACATTTGTGCTGGGATTTGTGTGTGGAATTTTGATTCCCTAAGCAGCTAAATATTTATGTTTAAGAGAGAGCAGAAATTCCATTGCACAGTGTAATGTTTTACATGCTTTGTGGTGTAATTTGTAAATTGCGATGTGGAGTTTTGTGGATATAGAGTTGCTCCTGGAAATTCTGCCCCAACCCACCATCCTGATCACACACAAACACACAGAAGCCATGGGCATGAGTAGTGATGTCACTGTTGAGCAATCAACTGAAACAAACTCTCTTCAGTGTGTGATTTTTGAAATACATTAATTATTAATAAAGATATGAAAAATAAATGTATTGGACAGAAAAACATTGCATAATGTTATTTTACTATTTTCTGTGATACTGTTAGCCCCCTATCCATCAGGATTGTAGACTACCTGGAGAGCAATTTTCAACTGTTGAATTTAGTAGGGTTAGAGTTATACCATTTCTGAGCAATGTGTGTTCTCTGGACTCAGTTGTCATAGGGTACTACAGCAAAGAAACAGGCCTTTCGGCCCAACTAGTCCATGCCGACCTGATCTTCTGCCTAGTCCCATCTACTTACACCCAGACCATATCCCTCTAAACCCCTCCCTTCATGTACAAATCCAAACTTAATCAAACTTAATCAATTGAACCCGCATCCATCACTTCCGCTGGCAGTTTGTTCCACACTCACATTGCCCTCTGAGTGAAGTAGTTCCCCCTCAGATTCCACTTAAATATTTCACCTTTCACCTGAAATCTATGACCTCTAGTTCTAGTCTCACCCAACCTGAGGGGAAAAAGCCTGCATGCATTCACCTTATCTATATGCCTCATAATTTTGTGTATCTCTATAAGATCTCCCCTCATTCTCCTGCATTACAGGGAATAAAGTCCTAACCTATTCAACCTTTCCCTATAAATCAGGTCCTCAAGTCCTGTCAACATCCTTGTAAAATTTTGTCTGCACTCTTTCAAGTTTATTTGGTGATTTGGAGCGGGACCTTTGAAAAGAGGTGAGTCTCTATGCCTGAGCTTATGAGTTTCACCTTGCAGAGTCAGGAGTTGGAGTGAGATATGGAGCAGGATCTTTGAAAAGAGGTGAGTCTCTGTGCCTGAGCTTGTGAGTTTCACCTTGCAAGAATCTAAACAAAGCACATTTGCAAATTGTTATCAGTTGATTGGCTTATTAACAGCAGCAAATAAAGGGAAAGCATGTATAAGTAGAGTGGCTATTGTGGTAGTGGATTGGTGTTAGAGTGGGGGAAACTGAGGCATCAGCTCAAGAGATTTTTGGGGGGTGTGTGAAGGTAAGTATCTGGTAAGTTCCTTTCTTTGATTTGGTGTTTTGTTTAGTGCCAAGCCAGAGTGGTGAGAATGGCTCCAGGGTCAGTGGTGTGGGAATTCTGGGAGACCTCCAGTCTTCCTGATAACTACATCTGCATGAGGTGCATCCAGCTGCAGCTCCTTACAGAAGGTGTTAGGGAACTGGAGCTGTGGCTGCATGACCTTTGGCTCCTATGGGCTAACAAGGACTACATAGATAAGAGCTACAGGGAGGTAGTCACTCCTAAAGATGCAGGCGGCAGGTAGCTGGGTGACCATCAGGAGAAGGATGGAGAATGCGCAAGTAGTACAGAGTACCCCCTATGGCTGTTCCCCCCAATAGCAGGGATACTGTTGGGGGGGAACCTACCAGAGGAAAGCTGCAGTGACCAGGTCTCTGGCACTGAGCCAGGTCATGTGGTGCAGAATGGAAGGGGGGGAGAAGAGGAGGGTGGTAGTGATAGGGGATTCCATAGTAAGGGGGGGGGTTGTAGACAATTTCTGTGGACATGAAAGAGACTCCTGGATGGTATGTTGCCTCCCTGGTGTCAGGGACATATTGGATTGGGCCCACAGCCTTCTGAAGGGGAAGGGTAAACAGCCAGAGGTTGTGGTACATATTGGTACCAATGACATAGGTAGGAAGAGATGAGGTCCTGAAGAAGGAATATAGGGAGCTAGGTAGGAAGCTGAAAAGCAGAACCTCGGGTAGTAACCTCTGGGTTGCTACCTGTGCCACATGCCAGGGAGGGTAAGAATAGGATGATTTGGCAGATGAATGTGTGGCTGAGAAATTGGTGCAGGGAGCAGAGTTTCAGATTTGTTGATCATTGGGATCTCTTCTGGGGAAGGTAAGACCTGTCCAAAAGGGATGGGTTACACTGAACTGGAGGGGGACTAATATTTTTTCAGGCAGGTTTGCTAGAACTGTTGGGGAGGGTTTAAACCAGTTTGGCAGGGAGTGGGGAACCAGAGTGATAAGTCAGATGTTGGTGTATTTAGTGTACAAGTAGATGCAGAGTGTAGAAAGACTGAGGAAGGATAGACAGTTGAAAGGGCAAAATTGCAGTCAGTTGGATGGGTTAAAATGTGTCTACTTTAATGTGGGAAGTATAAAGTACAAGGGTGATGAACTTCAAGTATGGGTAGGTACATGGAACAATGACATGGTGGCTATTACAGAGACTTGGCCTGTCATAAGGGCAGGAATGGCTGCTGAATATTCCAGGGTTTAGATTTTTCAAAAAGGACAAGGATGGAGGTAAGAGGTGGGGGAGCGGTTTTGCTGATCAGGGACAGTGTCACAGCTGTAGAAAGGGAGGATGTCCTGGAGGAATCATCCACTGAGTCAGTGTGGGTGGAAGTCAGAAACAGGAAGGGAGCAATCACTCTATCGGGAGTATTCTACAGACTCCCCAATAGCAGCAGAGATGCTGAGGAGCAGATCGGGAGACAGATTTTGGAGAGGTGCAAAAAAACAGGGTTGTTGTCATGGGTAATTGGCACCTCCTTAGTGTAAAGGGGACAGATGGGACAGTTTGTTCAGTGTCCAGGAAGGATTCCTGACAGTATGTGGACAGGCCAACTAGATGATAGGCCATACTGGACCTGGTACCAAGCAATGAGCCTGATCAGGTTTCAGATCTCTCGGTGGGAGCATTTTGCAGATAGTGACCATAACTCCTTGACCTTCTCCATAGCCTTGGAGAGGGATAGGAGCAGATGAAATGGGAAAGTATTTAACTGGGACAGGGGTAATTATGATGCTTTGAGGCAGGAATTTGGGAACAATGTTCTTGGGGGAGTGTACAGTGGAAATGTGGAGGCTGTTTAAGGAATACTTGCATAGGGTTTTGGATAGATTTGTCCCACTGAGGCAGGGTAAAGATAGTGGAGTGAAGGAACTGTGGTTGACGAGATGTAGAATAGCTTGTCAAGAGGAAGAAAGAAGCTTACCTGAGGTTTAGAAAGTATGGTTCAGACAGGGCTCTGGAGAATTACAAGGGAGCTTAAGAACGGACTTAGGAGAGCTAGAAGGGAGCATGAGAAGTCCTTGGTGAGTAGGATCAAGGAAAACCCCCAAGGTGTTCTACACATGTGAAGAATAGGAGGATGACTAGAGAGGGTAGGACTGATCAGGGATAAAAGAGAACATGTGCCTGGAATTAGAAGAGGTAGGGGAGGTCCTTAATGAATACTTTGCTTCAGTATTCACCAGAGAAAGACCTTGTTTGTGAGGATGGTGTACAACAGGCTGATACACTAGGGAATGTCAATGTGAGGAAAGAGGATGTGCTGGAACTTTTGGAAAAACATTAGGATAGATAAGTCACTGGGGCCAGACAGGATATATACAAGGTTATTACAGGAAGTGAGAAAAGAGATTGCTGCACCCTTTGGTTATGATCTTTGTGTCCTCACTGGCCACAGGTGTAGTGCCAGATGATTGGAGGGTGACAAATGTTGCTTTCCTTAAAGGGAATAGGGATAACTCTGAGAATTGCAGGCCAGTGAGTCTTACTTCAGTGGTGGGAAAATTACTGGAGAAGATTCTTAGATAGAATTTACGGGCATTTGGAGAAGCATAAGCTGATTAGGGACAGTCAGCAGGGCTTTGAGGGGCAGGTCATGCCTTACAATCCTGATTGTCACATCTTCAAAGAATTCAAAGCACATTGATAAAGAGAGCAGTGGATGTGGTGTACATAGATTTTAGTGAGGTGTTTGAGAAGGTTCCTCATGGAAGGTTCATTCAGAAAGTCAGGAGATATGGGATCCAGGGAAACTTGGCTGTGTGGATTCAGAATTGGCTTGCCCATTGAAGACGGTGGTGGTAGATGGAGCATATTCTGCCTGGAGGTCAGTGACCAGTGGTGTTCCACAGGGATCTGTTCTGGGACCCCTGCTCTTTGTGATATTTATAAATGACTTGGATGAGGATGTAGAAGGGTGGGTTAGTAAGTTTGCTGATGATACAAAAGTTGGTGGTGGTGTGGATAGTGTAGAAGGTTGCAGTAGATTACAACAGGATATTGATAGAATGCAGACCTGGGCTGAGAAGTGGCAGATGGAGTTCAACCCAGATAAGTGTGAAATGATACACTTCAGAAGATAGAATTTGAAGGCAGAATACAAGGTTAATGGCAGCACAGTGTGGAGGGACAGAGGGATCTTGGTGTCCATGTCCATAGATCCCTCAAGGTTGCAGGTCAATAAGGTTAAGAAGGTGCATGTGTTTGCCACCTTTAGTCAGGATATTGAGTTCAAGCTCTATAGAACTCTGGTCAGACCACACTTGAAGTATTGTATGCAGTTCTGGTTGCCTCTTTATAGAAAGGATGTGGAAGCTTTAGAGGGTGCAGAGGAGATTTACCAGGATGCTACCTGGTTGGAGAGTATGACTTGAGGATAGGTTGAGCAAGCTATCTTTTTTGGAGAGAAGGAAGATGAGAGGTGACTTGATAGAGGTATACAAGATAAGAGGCATAGATCAAGTGGCCAGTCAGGGACTTTCACGGTGACAATGGCCAACATGAGGGGACATAATTTTAAGGTGATTGGAGGAAGGTATAAGGAGGATGTCAGGGGTAAGTTATTTGCACAGTGGTGGGTGCATGGAACACTGTCTGCTGAAGTTGTGGGGTCATACATTAGGAATATTTAAAAGACAGAAATGGGGGGCTATGTGGGAGGGAAGGGTTAGATAGGTCTTAGAGCAGGATAAAATGACAGCACAACATTGTGGGCCAAAGGGTCTGTACTGCACTGTAATGTTCTGTTCTTAATACCTTTCCTGCAGGTAGGTGACCAGAACTGCACAATACTCTAAATTTGGCCTCACCAATGTCTTGTACAACTTCAACCTAACATCCCAACTCAATGTCCTGATTTATGAAGGCCAATAGGCCAAAAGCTCTTTATGACCCTATCTACTTGTGATGCCACTTTCAAGGAATTATGGATCTGTATTCCCAGGTCCCTTTGTTCTACCCCACACCTCAGAGCCCTACCATTCACTAAGTTCTACCCTGGTTTGTCCTCCCAAAATGCAACATCTCACTTGTCTGCATTAACTTCCATCAGCCATTTTTCATCCCATTTTCCTAGCTGGTCAAGATCATGCTGAAGCTTTGAAAGCCTTCCTTGCTGTCCACTATTCCCCCAATCACAGTGGCATCCACAAATTTGCTGACCCAGTTTAACACATTATCTTCTAAATCATTAATATTGATGATAAACTGCAACAGACCCAGCACCTATCCTTGTGGCACACCACTAGACAGAGGCCTCCAGTCAGAGACACAACCATCTACTACCACTCTGGCTTCTCCCACTAAGCCAATGTTTAATCCAATTG
This sequence comes from Pristis pectinata, assembly GCF_009764475.1. Lineage (NCBI taxonomy): Eukaryota > Metazoa > Chordata > Chondrichthyes > Rhinopristiformes > Pristidae > Pristis > Pristis pectinata. Next base: position 70,251,561 of record NC_067410.1, on the reverse strand, counting down.
GCTACTTCATCCTGAATGCCAAGTGACTTAACCTTCTGTCAAAGGCCTTGTTAAAGTCCATGTAGACAACATCCACTACCTTTCCTTCATCAACCTTCTTGGGAAAAACTAACTTTGGTTAGACATGACCTACCACAAAGCCATGTTGACTATCCCTAACCAGGCCCTGTCTATCCAAATATATCCTGTCCCTTAGAATACCTTCCAATAATTCACCCATGACTGATGTCAAGTTCACCAGCCTATAATTTCCTGGCTTATTCTTAGTCTTTCTTGAACAATGGAACAACATTAGCTATGCTCCAGTCCTCTGGCACCTCACAGTGGCTAAGGATGTTTTAACTATCTCCACCAGGGCCCCTGCAAATTCTGCACTAGCCTCCCATAAGGTCCGAGGGGACATCTTGTCAGGCCCTGGGGATTTATCCACCTTAATTCACTTCAAGATAGCAAGCACCTCTTCTGTAATCTAGATATGGTCCATGACCTCACTATCTTTTGCCTCATCTCTTTTGTCTGTCTCCAGAGTAAATACAGATACAAAAAATTCATTTAAGATGTCCCCTATTTCTGCTCCATGCATAGATGACCATGCTGATCTTTAAGGATCAATTTTGTCCCTTTCTACCCTTTTGCTCTTAATATAGCTATAGAAACCCTTGGTATTCTCTTTCATGTCTTCCAGAGCAACCTCATGTCCTCTTTTTGCCGTCCTGATTTCTCTCAAGTGTTCTCTTGTGTTTCTTACACTCCTCAAGTGCTTCATTTGATCCTAACTGCCTGTACCTGATATGCACCACCTTTTTCTTTACCAGGGCTCAATGTCCCTTAATAACCAAGGTTCCCTAAACCTACTAGCCTTCCTTTTATTCTAACAGGAACATAAGAATTCTATGCGCTCAATATTTCACTTCTGAAAGCCTCCCAATTACCAAGCATCTAGTTGCCAGAAAACAGCCTATCCCAATCCACACCTGCCAGATCCCTTCTGATGCCATCAAAATTAGTCTTAGTCCAATTTAGAATCTCAACCTGAGGACCAGTCCTATCCTTCTACATGATTATCTTGAAACTAATGGAATTATGATCACAAGATCCAAAGTGTTCCCCTACACATACTTCTGTAACCTGGCCTGTCTTTAGACTTTAATTTGGTAGACTTTAATTTGACACATGATAGATAAAGCTTGCATAAATAGGTTTGCAACTTCATTATGCAGAGAGTTGTAAACATGAGCTTTTAAAATATCTTGTTATATGAATTTAATAAACAGTTTAATTTTTCATAATTTGAGTGTACGGGATTAGATTTATAGAAGGTCAATATGCTACTTTACATTTGTAACATCATGAGGTTACTTTGCATCGTGAGGCAATAGGACGAAAGTAGAAAGATACTGGGTTCGTGGATGTGAATGACTGCAGACATCAATTTCAGGTCAATATCTCACTAGAACTGATAAAATGCAATCAACCGACAGATGCTTCCTGAAACGCTGAGTGTTTCCTGTTTTTGTTTTAGATTACCAGCGCCCACAGGTTTATGTTATGGTCATAGAAATATTGACATCAGTTCAGTAGTTTTCTCTGGAGGCACTTGTTGCCATAGTCTCTCTCCTTGTATTGAGAGCCCAAGGATTTTGCTCTGATTTCTAAAAGTGCAACGGTATAAAATAAGCAATATTGAACCTGTCACATTTCCCATTTGAAATGAAAGTCAAGTCAAAATCAAAATTACACGCCCACCCTCGTGCGAACCACTTAAAGTGAGTTATTGTGGGGGAAAAAATACCACATGGTTAAGTTGCTGGTAAGCCAATAAATCAAGAATAAACAAAAATGAACAACATTTGAGGCCAGGATCACTTTAGATGCTTTCACAGATCTGGGACACCGCCTACTGAATACCTGTGCTTCAGTGAGTGGGTCTGCCTTTAACACAGTCAATTTGGGAAAATTCGGGGGGGTGGGGGGGGAGGAGGAGAGACAGCGATGCTAGATTTGTGGGGGAAAAAACAGAAAATACGGTAAGTGTTAGTATGTGTAAGGGCTCCCTCTGCTTTTACGCAAAGAATACCAAGGGATTTTTGTTTTGCTTGTGATGAGTGCGGTCGTTGTCACGATGAGGAAATAGAGTACAGTTTCACTTTCGGTAGCTCTGAAACGGTGTGTGCAAGCGGCTTGCGCACAGAGTGGGGCTGCGGGGCTCTAACTACGCCACACAGTAAATACGCTAATCTATCGTTTGGAAAGATGACTGGCGATCATCCCAAATCTACAACCGAGGATGAGTACCCCCAAAACACCGACGGGAAGAGTCAGTGGAGGATCAGCAACAGCCAGGTCCCAGTCACCTCCCACCGAACCAGTTCCTACTCCCCGGCCTCGGACGACGACCCGAAACATCCGTTCCAGCAAAGCACCAGGAATGCGCATCTAACTCGGGTAAGGACAGAACTCAGCCCTGTTCCTGCTTGCAGCTGCCACGTACGAAAGTCCTGCCTCAAACTGTCTTAAAGGCACAGAGGGAGTAACATGACTAGGTTTGCTCTCTCGCCAGTCTCAAATGTATAATCCCACTTCCCTTTTACTTCAAGATATATCGCTCTCTGGTGGAGTTTATATATTTGATTAAAATGACAAAAGCTTGCAGCCGCAGATGCTGGAAATCTGTTCGAATTATTTTTTATGCATATACTTAATATTTTAAATATAGCAGTGCTTATTTTTGACGTGCTTCAATTTTTAGAACTATATCCAATTTAAACAAGACCTGGTATCCTGTTTTTTTTGTTAGGGGAAAAGTTATTGCGCAAAACACACAGGGCCCACATTTAGATTAAAACAAATGTTTTAATGTTAGAGCCTTCCGGGTTCTGGGCACTGCTCACATTCCAGGCTCCTGTGTGGGGAATTCCTTCTCTAAACCTGTCTGTCTTTCTCTTCACTGCACTCCTCAATTCTTATAAGACACTTGTGCAAACTTACCTACCCTACTGTAAATACGAAACAGGTAAGGCAATGTGTTTGGAGAGAGGTACCGAATTAATATTTCTAGTCGATCACTTTTTATTAACTGATCTGAAATGTTAGCTGTGTTGCTCTTTCCACAGATCCTGCCTTCTAGCAATTCTTTATTTATTTCAGATTTTTGGTTTGGTTTACCTGACCAAATATCTCCTTGTCAATTAAGATCTTATAAAGTACCTTGAAATATTTCAGTACTTGAAAGACACTGTAAATATAAGAAAAGTAATGGTCCACTCCTAAATACCATTATAGAATCATAAAACATGGAAATAGAGTCTTTGGTCCATTGAGTGTGCTGACCATCAAGCACCTACTCACACTAATCCCATGTTATTCTCCCCACAACCCCAACAACTCCACCCAGATCCTATTAACCACAAGACATGGGATGTGGGAGGAACTAGAGCACCTGAAGGAAACCCATGCAGTCACAGGGCGAATATACAAACTCCACACCAACAATACCAAAGGTCAGGATTGAATCTGTGTGCTGTGATTCAGCAAGTCTACCAGACTTGCGCTGTTCTGCCCAAATGGTCATCATTTGATAGACCTACTGAGTCAGTGACATCCCACAGGTGACTTAACTAACTCTGCAATACACTGCTTTGGGTGATCTATCCACAGTAGGTCTTGTTTTCCTTGATCTATCCTCAAAAGTGTTAATTCCCCCAAACTAACAATAAAACACCACAGATAGCTTGGCTTTACTGCAGAAGGCCACATAGTGTCATACAGCACAAAGAGGCCCTTCAGCCCAACTTGATAATAATGACCAAGATGTCCATCTGCTAGTCCCATTTGCCTGCATTTGACCCATATCTAAACCTTCCCTATCCATGTACTTGTCCAAATGTCTTTTAAATGTTGTTACTGTTGTCATCTCCCAAGATTTATTACTAGATGGTGAGCAATAATGCTACTTACTTGCAATAGGGTGAATGTAATTCCAATATCTAGAGTATGAATTTGATTGTAATCATCAACACTTACATACAAAAAAATTGTGACTGTGCAGTATTTTAAAAGGTAATTAAAGCTTTATTTATACAGCATGGTAACAGGCCCTTCCGGCCCAACGAGCCCACACTGCTCAATTACACCCATGTTAACCTACTAACCTGTCCATCTTTGGAATGTGGGAGGAAACCCATGCAGACACGGGGAGAACGTACAGACTCCTTACAGCACGAGAATTGAACCCTAATCGGTGGCGCTGTAGTAGCGATGTAGAAGAGACATGATAGGTGCTTTATAATTGCAAGTCTTTCTTGCTTCTTCCATAGTTAGCTTTGGTGATTCTTGCAGAGAGATTACACCAATCAAGTTCAGCCTCATGGACTAACTTACCAACGGTCACTGTTCTTGACGGGTAACACAACTGGCCAAAACTATCAAAGTTCAGTCCGTTTAGTGAAGACTACTGATCCAATTGTCAGAAGCATGGCAGTTCCAGCAAAAGTAATCCAAAAATCTGGTGTGTGTAAATTTAACAAACTGTTTAAATATAAGAAATACCAAATTGTATGCCTTCAGTTAAATGTAACTCTTTCTGCAAATAGTACTGGCATCACAAGGGAAAATATTCAAGTAGAAAGAACTGAAAGTTCACACCAATGGAAGGAGTCAATCACAGCTGATATGATGAAAGGTCATCAGCCTGAAATTTTAGCTCTTTTTCTGTATCCACAGATGCTGCCTGATCTGCTGAGTTTTTCTGGCATTTTCTGTTTTCATATCAGTGTCGGCTCTTCAATTGTAGAAGTACAAAACTACTCCTGACATCCTGCTCAATTGGATGCTTTTTGAGAAATAATTGCTTTAATATACATTTCCTTTGGGAGGCAGGTCATCTAAATAATACACTCAGTTCTGTGCCTCCCTGCCTGTATCTATCGCAACAGTTGCAGGGAGCTTTGTAAAACCAAAGAGCCTAACTTGAAGTCATCAAAGACTCCCATAAACAAAAGGAACTGTAATCATACTTTAGACTTGTGATGACAGTTGGAAAATACCTAGGTTATTGATATTTTGTACACTAGGCAGCCTGCATGCTAATTCAATTAAGACTGTCACTGTAGGTATGTAATAGTTTGACACAAATTGGAATGTAATCCCATACAATAAACCAGATGGCATCATCAGAAGCCAATAATACAGAGATTTATCAGTCAACCTATTCAGTTGTTGAACAGTACCACTGTCATTTCCCATGATAGGTGATGCTGTTTTTTTTTCTCTCAACTTATGGTTTCAAAGGTATTGTCTGTTCATGGTTCAATAGTTAGAATAAGGGTAGTTGAAGTTATTGAGAGTCTTAAAAAAAAACAACTCCAGAGAACTATTTGATAAAATTCTATATTCCTCCTTTAGTGTTCCTGAACTTCCAGAGTACTGCTGATTTGCTAACTTATTTAAGGGTTAGGGTGAGATCTTTCTTTACTGTTCTCTCCAATGAGAACCTCTCCTGTCCTTTGTCCTTTTCAATACTACAGACATTGGGGAGGCCCAAGTAAAACTAGGTTGAAACAACTGTCACACTTGGTGATTAAGCAGATTATTAAAATCTACCCACAATAATAAAGGTTTTTTTTAAATGGAAGGAATTTTAAGAAATTAGCTTCTTCATGTGTCAGTCGGATCTCCTGCAATTCGTTGAGTTGGGATTTGCATATACCAATAATTATTCACTGCTTTATTAAGCCCACATTGAAATGTAAACATCTCTCTGAGATGTGCATGCAGACTGCACCTGACCGCAGCTGGTAAAATTTATTCCAAATATTTGATATCATGGTCCTTGATTTATTATTAAATAGTGTTAATCTACCATTTATATTTCATGGACTGTTTTATCAGCAATGGTTTACCAGTCACAAACTGTAGGTAAAGTTGTATACAAAATAACTCTGCTTCACATTGATTTGTTTCAGGGAAGAAATTTAAACAGTGATTCAATGGAGAATTCTACCAGAAATGAAATCCAACTTCATGCAACAACAGACGTCAGTAGCTGTGAAAAGAACACCTTTGTAGACCGTGAACAAAGGAGACCCACAAGATACAGTAGTGATAGAAGTATGTGTGTGTTAGAGGATCAGCCTACCTTGTATTGCCTCATAGGTCCTTTTCCATATATATAAAAGACACACAAGGAACTAGAAGCAGGAGTAGGCCACCTGGTCTCTCAAGCCTGCCCTGCCATTCAACATGATCATGCTGATCTACCCCAGGCCTCAACAACTCCTCTGTGCCAGATCCCCATAACTTTCAATCCCCCAATCTTTAAAACAATGAAGTCCTTCCATTTTAAATAGGGGAGGTAATAATGCCTGCAGAATTGGAATAATCTCATTTGTTTCCCAATTTGATTTTATTTCCAATGACTATCACTTCTATATATGCATTCAGTACACTATATGCAACATCATGATGTTTCTTCAACCCCATTCATAGCATAATATTTAGAGTTGATTGTTTAGGTTTGGATATGCAAACACTCAATGGAATTTTACAATTTCTATTGGGGTATGAGTTGCAGTGTGTGGTATTAAATGTAAGAATGCCACCATGGCTCATCATAGTAGTTGAGCCAAGTGATAGTGGGTCCAAGACTCATCTGAAGGCATCATTTAGATTAAAGCTTCAGTGTAAATGTGAGTGAGTCCATTCTCAAATAAAATATTAAACTGTGACCCTATGTGCTTGCTCAGGTGAATGTAAAAGATTCTAGTGTACATTTAAAATTTCCAGTCCCAAAAGTGTGCTTCACTCAATCCAATTTAAACAGATTAGTTGGTTATTTCATTCCTGTTTGTGGTAATTTACTGGCAAAGAAAATAATCCCCAATCAGTGGTACTAAAATGTCTACGTTGTTATACTCTGCTTTTTAAATTCACTCTATTGAAGACAGTGTAATGAATTCTGAAGGCAAAGACCAAATTGCTGACACTACTGTGTAGTATAATAAGTACTACTGATTGGGGATGATTTTCTTAGCATTTGTGATTGTGTTTGCCACCATGACTATAGTGATTTGTTTCCTTATTTACTTTTGCCCAATAGAAGCTTGAATGAACATATCATTAAAGGTAAAGGATATCACAATGTGTACAATATAACATCATTATTTTTTGTAGGGTTTGTGGGGCTCACCAACATGGGCAACAGCTGCTGTGTGAATGTCCTTCTGCAGATTTTGTTTATGACTCCTGAATATAGAAACTTGATTTTGAGGTGAGTTCTAGTTTTGTTGACCTTTGCACTTTTGGTTTTAGGTCAAATATTATCTTGTGTTTTAACTCCAACTAAATTTTGCAAATTTAATTAATGCCCATGTATTTTAACCATGTACATATGTAGTGTCTGCAGGCTCTTTGTTCCTTGAACTATCAACAAAGATTCCTTTATTGAAGCTAGTCATCTCTCAAACAGCAGCAATGAACAGGACAACAATGCATCAAAAGTCATACCACATGGTACACTCAGTTCTTAAAGGTACACATACACACTACATTTCTTTCCCCTTTTCAAAAATAAGTAATGGCCCAATGCAAATCATTAAGTATTTACATGCAAAACTACTAAACCATCAGTTAACTATTTACAAATTATAAGTCACTAATTATTTACAGTGGCACACATACATGCTTGTAAATTTAACCAAACAAACTCACTCTGTCCTTGTCTCCTCAACTACAAAGTCTTCACTTACAAAGTGCACTTAACATCTATGAATTATCTACTTTAGGCACTGATGAATCCTTATGGATCACCCCTCTCGATAGACTTAATCAGATCTCACATCCTGTTCTTTAATCACTACCTGCGCATAAATATCTTTGTCACCATACATAACCATGTTTATATTATATAACGTGTTCTAAACTTAACACAGGCTAATAATACTGCACTACTACAGTAGCAACAGTTATACATTGTATTTGGTATACTATTGGATACATTATACTCATAACAATCTCTACTTCAGTTCTTTCTTCAGGCTCCTCAACTTTGTCTCAACTTTCACTCCCTCTTACATCTTGGCACTCACTCAGACTTAACAGACACCAGACTTTTTCCTGCTCTCCTTTTAGAAGTCCTAAATTTACTGCCTCTGATTTTTTTCCCCCCTCAATTCTGCCATGCCCATTTCCATCCTGGCAATATTGTCAGGGTAACATTAGTAAGTCCATACCTACTGTGACATAGTTTTGGAGCTTTAGATTGGCTTCCACAATGTAGACAAGAATCACACTATGCTCTTCTTCAGAACTTGTGCAATCACATTTTCTGTGCCAGATTCAGTTGAAATAATTCAGCCACAGCACCTCATGCTGAGTTTTGCCTTTCATCTGGTCTGTGAACTCTTGTAATGGCACAGCCATTGTCTAAAACCTTGGTAAGCTGGCTGTCTCATACACTCAGAACTGATTAGTCTCATCAGTTGATCTACTTGCTATCAAAGTTTGCAAATATTCCCATTGCTAAATGGGAAATGACCATGCACAATTGCCCTTGATCTAAGTGGCTGGTTAGGCCAGATCAGAGTCAACCACATGGGCTGATCTGGAGTAACAAATAGACTGTGTCAGGGTGGCGGATTTCCTCTGCTGAAGGACATTACTTACCCAAATGGATTTTACAAATGAGCTGATGATTCCTAAACCCAATTGATGTTTTTTGACTCAATTTAAATTCCATGGAGTGAATTGAGTTGAGATCTCTTAATTACTAGTCCAGGTCTCTGTCCCACTAGTCCAGTAGTTTAACCATTGCACCACCACCACCATACACTCACTGTCTCAGTGTACTTTATTTTACATAGTGCTAACTAGTGGCAATATTGTGTTCCCCTTACGATCCACGTAGAAAGTCAGTAAAGTAGTGAGCACTTTCTCTAACTACATAATATAATTTTCCTCTTTGATCTTCCCTAGAGTCATAGAGAAATGCAGCACAGAAACTGGCATTTCAGCCAACCCAGTCCGTGCTGATCATCATTTCCAACTAATGCCAGTTTCCTGAGGTATTTTCTCTGGTTCTTAGAAAATGCATTTTGTTACAACCTATCTCTGCTTTTGCAGATTGAACTATTCTGCATTGTTGGGTCATTTTTCTACTAATAACAATTACAACAAAATATACTGATGATAAACTTGGCTGACAACTAACACTGCAGGCTCCAGTCGTACCAGCTGCTAGGCATTAGTGCTACCTACTGGCATGTGAGATTTGCCAATTCATGGTTTGTTTTACCTTCAAGATCTAATTTAACTTAGCTCAAGAAATTTAAGGACTACAGCAAACCACTGTGGGTACTTTGGTTATAATTACCCACAGATTTGTTAAGTAATTTGTATCTAATGCAAAGAAGAAGTATTTAAGATTATAATCACAGTCTGTCCCTTAGAATCTTGGAGTGATTGCGATTGTGGTCTTCTTCTGTTCTGTCCTGTTGACTGCACACTCTAATCCCATATGTTATCTCCTTGATCTTACCTGGTATCAGTCTCCTGAGCTCTCTTGCCTGGTCGTTAGCAAATACATTTTTTCATTTATTACTAGTCCATCTCTTCTTTGGCAGATGAATCCAGTTTTAATCATCCTTATTTACTCTCTTGCGGAATGAGCTTTTTCTTGAATGATATCCTTATACATATTCTGTAGAGTTCTGCAACAAATGTCACTTGCTGCAGCAACAAGGCCCTGTGGCTATTTCGGTCACTACTTTGTTTTATTTCTTAAGCAGTGTTTTGGCCCTACTTTGTTTCAAGTGCCAATTTAGCTGAAAATTCTAATTTAGTGTTCAGACTTTCACATTCTGCAAGTTTTAAACATAATCTCATTTCAGCACATTCTTTGCAGATAACATTATTTTTGACTTAACTGACCATCATGCTTTGCTGCTTGACTTTGCAATGGAGTTAATACAACATTGTTCCATGAGAGAAACAGTATTATAGCACTCGGTCACATCAAGGACTCTTGGAAAATCGGCTTATACATATAAAACATTTAAACATTTTACTATTCATTTAAGCTACTTCATACAACATTACTGCTGTTTTCTTGGCCTGAGAGTATCTACATCACTTTTGAGTTACAGATTTCAAATTCATAATTTAAGACAAAAATCTGTTTGCACAACTTTAAATTCTAGGGCATAGGGAAAATCAATTGTGTAACCGTTGTATTTGCTATTCATGTGAAATAGCAGCATTTTTTTATATCAATGAGAGAGCATCATCTAGTATGGTCAGTATTGTGTGGTGATATATAATTGTCGCAACAGTTTCATCAGCAAACATGCAACCAAGACAGAGCAGCAGTGACCAAGGTTTGACTTCCAATTTCTGCTGAGGCTGACAATCTGAATCGGGCTCCAGCAGAGGTAATTGCTATCAGACCATTGACCCAGGAAGGAAGTATCACCCATGCCTCCTGTTTCTGATTGCATTGCTGCAGTGGGCATTGTATTAGCATAAGGGATACTCAGTTGTTTTGGTCCCTTGTTAAAGGTGTCAACAAGAAGGCATTCTGAAAACTGCACCTAATCACATCCCATATCAACTTAGTAAAATGTTCCAGCATCTGCAAGGCACTACGGAAAGACCTGCATCACCTCGCAGCATTATTCACTGCTTGTGGTTAAATGACATAAACAGTAAGTGTACTATTAGCATCAGCTTTGATATTTTACTTCCCTGTTGAACGTAAAGTCTGTATTTAAAAAAGATAGATAATAAAATGATATTAATTTGAACCTTGAAAGTAAATAGGATAATTTAAATGTATCCGTCAATACATTTGTAGCGAAGTTTTCATGGAATAATGTCTTGGAAGAGTACCACCACCACGCACATCTTCCCCTCCCCCCATCTCTCTGCTTTCGGCAGGGATCGCTCTCTCTGTGACTCCCTCGTCCACTCGTCCCTCCTCACTGATGACCCTCCCGGCACTTATCCCTGCAACCGCGCTAAGTGCTACACCTGTCCCTACACCACCTAGACAGTCCTTCCAGGTGAGGCAGTGCTTCACCTGTGAATCCAAGGATGTCATTTATTGCATCTAGTGGTCCCGGTGCGCCCTCCTCTACATCAGTGAGACCCGACACAGATTGGGTGACTGCTTTGTCGAGCACCTTCGCTCTGTCTGCTGTATAAGCAAGGATCTGCCTGTGGCCAGCCACTTCAATTCCACATCCCACTCCCATACTGACATGTCTATCCACGGCCTCCTCTACTGCCACATTGAGACCAGATGCAGGTTGGAGGAACAACACCTCATATTCCGCCTTGGGAGTCTCCAACCTGACGGCCTCACCATCGATTTCTCTAACTTCTGGTAACCCCTCCCCTCTTCTCCCCCCTTTTTTCTTCCTCCTTCCCCCCCCCCATGTCTTCCCTCATTCCTGTGGCCCCCTCCCCCCATTTTTCCCCTTCCCCTGCCCTCATGACCTGCCTATCCATTCCCCACGTCCTTCCCTTTATTCCATGATCCACTGCCCTCTCCTACCAGATTCCTTCGTCTGCAGCCCTTTGCCTCTTTTACCTATCACCTCTCAGCTTCTTACATCCCACCCTCCCTCAACCACCTACCTTCCCCCTCTCACCTGGACTCACCTATCACTTGCCTGCTTGTGCTCCTCCCCCTCTCCCAACCACCTTATTCTGGCTTCTGCCCTCTTCCTTTCCAGTCCTGATGAAGGGTCTCGACCCGATACGCCGACTGTTTATTTCTCTCCATAGTTGCTGCCTGACCTGCTGAGTTCCTCCAGCACTTCTGTATGTTGCATAATATTATATGAATGCTTTGCAGTGCCCTTAGACCATGGAAATACAGCCCCCCTCCCATCTAATGGTTTCTTAACAGCCTATCATCCCTGTTCATTAATTTTACTTCCTAATGTTATTTTCACCCTTGTTTGTGTTCTTCAGTAGATTGTGCTGCATTTCCAGGGCTTATTGAGTTAATACATTAACATGCTGCACCACGACACTAGTGCCATGCTTGTTGGTCCATTAATCAAGAGTAGAACTTTGTGTATTTAGTAAATAAAGAAATATATGCAGAATCTCTTTGCTCCTGGGCTGCCACTCACAGAGCATTATTTAACAAAACATGAGTAAAGGAAGACTGTGAAGTTATAGTGCAAGTGCATATAATTGTAACTAATTTAGTAGTTTACATATCTACACATGTTTAAGATTGGAATTTTACAAAACAATGGTTCAGCCACAACTGGAGGATTGTGTCCATTCCTGGATGTCACTCTTTAGAAGTGATGTAAAGGCCTTAAGAGGGTACAGATTCCAGGGATGAGGGATTTTAATTGCATGGACACTGGAGAAGCTGGAGTTGTTCTGATTAGAACAGAGTAGATTGCAAGGGGGTCCAACAGAAGTATTTAAAATCATTTAAGATCCAAACAGAGTAGATAGAGATTGTTCCCACTGGCTGAAGGATCAAGAACCAGAGGAAATAGCAAGGAGGTGATTGGACAAGGAGCCAAAAGGGGAAGAATCATTGTATGTAGCAGTTGGTTGGGATCTGGAATGGAATGCACTGCACTACATTGCTCTTGAACAGAGCTGCACAGACTCGATGGGCCAATTGGCCTCCTTCCCTGCTGCAAATTTTCTATGATCTGCAGTTACATTTAATGTATGGTATTTATAGGCTATAAAAATATTGGGTGGTATTTATTAAAAATATTAAGGAGACCTTTAATTCAGAATGTCACAATGCAAATCTACTCAAAGAAGTGAGATTAAGAAATCTTACAATTTAAGTATACAATACTGTGGATAAAATTATCTGTTCCAAGAATTATGCTGTGGAATAGTAAACAAGATATCAACTTTAAAAAGGAACTTGACTGAAACTGTAGCCAGATCCCTAAATTCAATTTCAATCAGCAGTATAAATCCTTAGAGCCACTGCTAAACTAAAAGGATGCCAGATTTAAGTTATATTTTGCAATAGATGTAAAGTATTCCTAATTGTGTAAGATACTTTATTTCTGCATTTATTTTAAGTGGGGGTTCAACAGGATGCTGAAGAAATATTTCGTTTCATCTTTTGTCTGGTACAAAATCAGTTGGAGGGGACAGACTTTGTAAGTACTGAAGAAATGTATTGACCTTTATAAGTTGCATGTTAAAACAAGCTGCACTGAACACTCAAACAAATATGGAGATGGCTGGCCTTTTTCTTTCCAAAATTTCTTCCACTTTTTGTAAAACGTTTTGGCAGAACCTGATTTCAATGATATTTTGAGTATCAGTAAATTATTCAGTAGTGGAGAACATCACTCCCCAGCCCAATGCTATCCCAGCCACTGGTTCAAACTTATGCCCATTAAGCAAGTTTCATCTGATGCTGGTTAGGAAGGGAAGTCTGTCTAACTCTTCTCCTTTTATACCTTGGTCATTGACCTTTATTGTTTTCCCCTCTCCCACCACCACCCCCAGCCAATTTTCCATTCTTGGTTCCTCGACATAATCATTATACCTCATACCTCTCTGCTTGACTATCTCTCTATAGAGAAAGGTTTCCTATATCTGTCATGAAGGTCAATGCTCTTCTAATCAGTAGCAATTTTATTTGATCATTTTGCAAACAATAATTCACTGCTGAGACAGCAAAATTCTCTTGTTTATGAATGAAGTATATATCATGTGTACATGCAAAGAAATAAATGCAACCAAGAATGAAGTATTGTAACTGTTGTTTGACCACAAGTTCATTTTATTTTTTGCATTTACAAAGAACACGGGGGTATACTATAGAATGAAATAGAATCTCATGCTGATCACACCCAGAAGAACTCAGTTGAAATAGGCATGATATAACTGATGGCATCAAAAGCAATGAAAGTAAATGATTATTTCAAATAATAACAGATGGTATAATCAATCAGATGATAGGCATGGGCTGTTCTTCCACGTAATTCACAATATTTTACCAATGAAATGCAGCTATTTTCTTTTAAGACCTCCGATATCTATATTGTTTTCAGTAAATATAGTGACAGATCAATTATTTTCTTTTTTTGGTGATCAAACTTTATAGATTGGAGCATGTACCCTTTGTGGAATGCACATGTATTTTAAACAGGACTCAATGATAGTCTGTTCATTGAAGATCATTCTTTGGCTTCTCCCTATAGGAATTCCATGTAATTGTGGTTGAGATCAATCAGAAATCAATATGTTTTGGTCACCATTGTTAAAGCCTGACAATTTTTGCATTGTTTCTTTAGATTTTTAATTAAATGTGGATTAGATATAGTTGTGTAGAGATTCATCTGCACACATCAGATATTCAGACACATCAGTATTACAAGATGAAAAATTGCAATAACCAACTTTGCAAGTGTTTCCGCATGACTTAACAACAGTCATTAATTGGGTACAGACTTTTGGATGTAAGCAGCACAGCTGGTAGAGTTGCTGCCTCACAGCTCCAGTGATCCAAGCTCAATCCTGAGAACAGGATTGAAATCAATGAATGCTGTTCTGCATTTTGCCGTAGGTCACAGATGTTAATAAACTTTTCATCATAACTACTGAGGAATATACAAGGTGCCTCGAGTGTCTACAAAAAATCAAGCAGACTGGAAGCATGCTGACTATCCCCATTTCTCTATGTAACCCTTCAACAGTAAAGCTTGAGAATATAGTAAGTATTTTTTAATCACATTTTCATTGGCAATGCCTTGTTTTAATGATTGATCTTGTACTGACTCTGTAGACCAATTCATCAACCTGAAAAGGAAATCAATTCTGATTTGATTTGATATCTGGAGTTGGAACAAAATTCTGATTCCAGTCTTGATTGGCCGTTTCTGTAGTGTGGTTCCCAAATTTTGCCAGTTCAATAACCAAGTATCATTATCAAGAATGATGGCTGAATCTGGATCACATTATTATATCATTGATGACTGAAATTGGTTAATTATTTGAATGAATTCTAAAATCCAGACAATATAATAATTTAGATTGATTTCAAAATAAGCATTAATATAAAGGTCATCTTGTAACAAAATGCACATTTGCATACTTCCAAAGAAAATCACCTATTAAGATGTGTTAGAAAAAAGGCTGTTACCTCAAAAACGTAAATTCCTTGTCTCTGAATTAATGATTTCCTAAAATGTAAAGAAATAACGTGGATGTTTTATATCCTTGACAGCTCAAATATGTTGAGGAACAACCTGTGTCGATAATAGCCATCCTGCCCAATGGTTGATGAATTACATTTTAATTATGAAATACAAATAGTTAAATTGGCAATGTTAAATTTCTTTTATCCAAACATATAATCTGAAGTAGAAGGGAGTACAATATCAAACTACTTACACTATTCCAAAGATTTTGTTTAAAATGCACTGTTAAACATGGACTATTCAAGCATTCATCACATTTTTGTTTTGTGAATTAGTGCTGCTTGACTTGTGTCCTCAACTTGTTGCATTCGGTACTTATACTTCTGCTCCCTTAACCTGCAATTGTTAATGACTTAATCTTTTCTATTTGATTCGTGTCTTATTTCTGTAAAGTGCCATCCCATTCAAATTTTCAATTCTGCAAGTATTTAGTTTAGAATCATGGAGCACAGAAACAGTTCCTTTGGCTCGCTGACTCCACACCCAGACCTTGAATCACATCTGACTCGAGCGCTCAGACACACAAACCCTTCACTAATCCTGTTTTCTCCCCACATTCCCAACAACTCCCCCAGATTCTATCTCTCTCCTACACAATAGGAGCAATTTACAATGGCCTGTGAACCCTACCAACCCACACTTCTTCGGGATGTGGGAGGAAACTGGAGTATCCAGAGAAAACCAAGCAGTCACTGGGAGAATGTGTAAACTCAACGCAGATGGCACCAGAGGTCAGAATTAAACCAAAGTCATTGGAACTGTGAGGCAGCAGCTGTACTAGCTGTGCCATGTAGAATCTGATCTCAAGCTTGATTTTTGTTTAAATAAGAAATGCATTCTGAGTCAAAAGATATGGGGAATGTAGGTCCATAAATATACGGGGAGAAAACCCACTTTTAAATGTTGAATATAGTCTATTTCTGCTTTCATTCTTAATTTGTTTCATTACATTTCTTTAATGTCTCCTTTTTTTAAAAAAAAAAGTAAACTTGATATTTCCTTTGTGATGGGTGGAAGCAGAGAGCAAGAGTTCTCATTTAAAACTGAATATCTTTATTTTACATTTAAACAGGAGAATTCTCTTGCCACCTTCTTTGAACCCCAAAAATTGGATGCTGGTAATATGTGCTACTGTGACAGATGTAGAAAAAAGACAGTCACAATGAAGGCAAGTACTGACCTACAAAGTCTGATTTAGAAGATTTAACAATTGTATCAAATAGTAAATATAATACTTGTTACTCATTTTTATCAAAAGTGCAATGTAGCTCTCAGCTAGATTTTTTTTGCATTCACTGGAACATGAAAATTCTTAACAATTCAACTAATTTTGTTAATATTAACAATATCTTTTTTCTCTTCACAGAGCTACGGTGTGATTTCTTATCCACAAATACTGTGTCTACAGTTGAAACGCTTTTACTTTTCTACAGATTGGGAGAGAACAGTGAAAAATTATGATTTTATGGAATTTCCTGAGACCTTGCATTTGAAAAATTCTTGGGAGGAATCTCACAGCCAAATGGTGTGTTTAATGCAAATTCTATGCCATCTTTCTGGTATTCTGCAGCTCTGAATACTTCCATTTCCACCAATCCAAATACTGTCAACGCATTCAAGCAATTTACTGCTTGTGCAGTCACTTCTGCTGTTTCCGAGAACCTAACTTTAATTCTTTCTTACCATATTATATCCCCATCAGTGACATCATCCAAAGAGAGAGGGTAAACATTGGCATACAGGCAATCTGTACACTTGGTATTCAATTCAAGCCACAGCTGAGTTTGAAGCCCCTTATCCCATTCATTTGTGAAATCATTTGCATCCACCACTGTAGTATCTTCTACCTCAGCCCTCCCTGCTTCCTTTGTCACATCCACATAGAAATAACCACCTTCTTGCTGGCCTCCTGTTCTTTCTTCATTGGTACAAACTCTGCCATAGGTGCTGTTCAGTCTCACTAACCCATCACCCAGTCCTTGCTAATCCCATAGAACGTCCAAAACTTTCATCCTTGTCCTATGCCCTCAGCCTTTTGTTTACTTCCTGGTCAATAGATCCTTCATACCAAAACCATTCATCACCTTCAGCTCTCCGGAGTACATAGTTCTTTGACTCCAGCCTTATGTGGGCACATCTTTATATCATGACCCTCAATCACCCTCTGGAATACTCTCCTCTTTCCATTTTGCCAGCTCTCTCCCCAAAACCTTCAAAACCTACTTCTCCAACGATGCCTTTTGATTGCTCTTCCTAATCATTCTTTCTCCTTTGTCATGTTTGTATAGTGGCTTGTGCAGTTTTTTGCCAATGCTGTTACATATCTGCTGCTGCTAATGGTTTGCTTTTCCCTTTGCAGAACAAGTTTCAGTACCGTCTCATGTCTGTGATTGTACATGTAGGCAGTGCATCATTTGGTCATTATTATGCTTATATAAGGAGCTTCCCAGAAATGGAGTGGTATTGCTTCATGGATGAATGTATCAGGAAGGTAAGTGTTAGTAGCATTACACTGATTCATTGATTTATAAGTAAAATTATTGATTGGATTATTCAATTCATCAGTTTAGCATGCTTGAGACTGGTTATTTATGTAAGATGTCTTCATTCAGGACTCCAACAATGCCATTCCAGCTAAAGTCAAACTACTGGTGGCGTATAACACGTATGCATTTTTCTCATAGTTGCCACAAAAATATTTAATGATATATTTAATGAATATGATTTCTATTCCACAAAAGGAACAGTGCTTATAGTGACATCATTAGTTTGCTGAATCCATGGTTTTATTGTCAGTGTTACTTTAAACTTCCAGCTGTACTAGTTTTGTGCATTGTGGATTATGCTAGGTGATGTCTTTAGAAAACCTATTCCCCTCCCCTATTGTATCCAACTTCTTACAAACAAATCACAATGTGTGATATAATCTTCAGAAAGAACAGCTATTTTAATGTTTGGTCACGTACTCAAAACTGCAATATTTCAATTGCTCATGAAATAAGGAAGTAAACGTGATTGACTCCGAGTCCAACACTTGCCTCTCAAGAGTATTATATCAATTAGCTAGCATTGCTGTTATACCTGGATTTTCATATTGTGCACATTGTTTTGTACTACTAACTATTATTTATCTCTGATAGGCAACATGGGAAGACATAAAAGAAACATTTGGGTCTTCACGGGGATGTTCAGGACGAAGTGGATGTCAAATGTATGTTGTAATGCATTCCGTTAACTCTAACTTTGGGATTAGTGCCAAATTTAATTGCAGATCTAAAACTATCTCAGGATTGATACTGAAAGGCCTGGATAGAGTGGACGCAGAGAGGATGTTTCCATTAGTAGATGAGTCTAGGATTGAGGGCACAGCCTCAGAATAAAAGGCTAAAACTGAGATGAGGAGGAATTTCTTCAGCCAGAGGGTGGTGAATCTGTGGTGTTCGTTGCCACACAGGGCTGTAGAGGCCAAGTCATTGGGTGTATTTAAGGCAGACGTGGATAGGTTCTTGACTGGTAGGGAGAATTAAGGGTTCTTGGCAGAAGTTGGGAAAAATGGGGTTGAAGAAAGAAATCAGCCATGACTGAATGGCAGGTAGACTAGATGAGCCAAATGGCCTAATTCCTCCAGATCTTATTGTCTTATGATTATTTAAACTTTTTTCACAGGAGGGAACAAAAGCAAAAAATGTATTGTATTTAAAACTATAAGATATCTTTATTAGTCACGTGTATATCGAAACAGTGAAATGCATCTCTTGCATAGTGTTCTGGGGGCAGCCTGCAAGTTCTGCTACGTTTCTGGCACCAACATAGCATTACCCACAGCTTCCTAAACCATATGTCTTTGGAATGTGGGATGAAACCGGAGTACCCGGAGGAAACCCACGCAGACATGGGGAGAATGTACAAACTCCTTACAGACAGCGGCAGGAATTGAACCCAGATTGCTGGTGTTGTAATAGTGTTCAACTAACCGCTGCACTGGAAATCTGAAATAGAAACAGGAAAATGCTGGAAATATTCAGCAGATCAAGCAGTGTCATGATAAAATAAGCTAAAATGATGCAGTTGTACTCCTGGCCAGCTTTTTTGTTTATTTACCTGTCATATTCCCATTTTCTTTCACCTCTTTCATCATTTAATCTCTATCACAAACCTCTCATTTTGTTTTCTCCTTGTGTTCTCCCTCACTTTTTCCTGCATCTGAAAAATAGCTTCATTTCTATTTTTTTTCCCAGTTCAGATGAAATGCTGGCTTTTATTTTCTCTAACAGATACTACCTGAATTGCTGAATATTTGCATCATTTTCTGTTTATACATTTTAAAGTAAAGGGTATTTAAGTTTTTTTCAAAAGGCATCAAAATAACAATAACATAGAATAAATGCTCTGTATAGAGATTGCAAATGGTAGTGAGATGTCACTGTTAAAATCCTAGCATTCCTTATCACAATAGCACTAAGAACTGCAGGAGTTAAAGAAGGCGGCTCACTGCAATTTTTCCGTGGACAATTGATAATATACATTAAATGCTCATCTCAGCAGCAATGTCTGTATTCCAAGAGTGAATACATAAATGTTTGGTGTAATCATTCAAATCAGCCTTTGCAAAATTGCCTTTTCATCATGGAGTGAAAATTATTTTTGAATTGTTAAGGTCCAGAACTAATTATTGAATGAATTTGGTCAAATACTGTATCTGAAAAGCAAAAAACTGCAGATTCTGGAAACTGAAATAAAAACAGTAAGTGTTGAAGGTACTCAACTAGTCTGGCAGCTTTTGCGGAGGTAGAAACAGAATTAATATCTTCGGTTTATGACCCTTCATTTGAATCAGTCAAATATTTGGCTTTCTTAAAGCTGATATAGGCATGGAGGACACCCCCTCAATTTGGTGTCAGGTTTAACATTTAGAATCTAGCCCCAAAATGGTCATTGATAAATTTGAAACATGCACATGTAGCAAGTCCTTACTTTTCAATGCAAAACACCATTGCTGTTTTCTACTTGCTAGCATTGGATAAATTTTTAAGCCAGCACTAGTACTTCCCATGCTTCCACCATCAGAACATCCTATCCCTGGACTGAGATCAAATTTTGGAATTCTGATGCAATAGTTATGAATGCACAAATCTATGAGTTCCCGTGTATTAGCTAACTTTAATGGTTTTTATTCTACATAGGGGTGGAACAGCTTATCTTCTATTTTATCGTAGAATGGGGTGATCATTTCAGGTGAGTCACTCATTACTAAAGAAAATATACAATTAATTCCTTGTTTTAAAACAAATTAAACAATGGTCTTGCCAAGTAACTTTGCAGTTATTCATCTCTTCCACCACATTTGAGTGCATGTATAGTATAATGAGATTCTTTTTGTTACAATATATAAAACAAAGAAACCCTTCCTGAAAGTGAGGGGTATAGTACCATACTGGTTAATTAGCCATACCAACAGCCAGAGTTCCTGTTGTAGATCCATAAATATGAGCTTTGGTACCACCCTGGCAGATGGGGAATTTAAATCCAATTGGTAAAATAGATAGACACTTTTTAAAAAAAAAAGTTAGTTTCAGTAACAGTAAGCATGAACCATTGGATTGACATAAAACTTGTGAGGTTCATTAATTTTCTGTCAGGAAAGAAATCTTGCATCCTTACCAAATCTGCCCAATATAGGATGTCTAATCCACCAAAATGGCCCCTAACAGCTGCTTCAGTTGAGAGCAATTTGGGCAAAAAAAAAATGCAGTGAACACCAAGTCCTGTAAATGAGTAATAAATTTAAAAACCTAACCCATCTGGAGCAAAAGATCAAGCAGTAGGTTTGATGAGCATCTGGCCATGAGCACTCATTTCCATTGGTCAGTTTAGTCTAAAATTGGCCTTATAAAAGATATGCTTTATATTGTATCAAATTACATGTATTTAGCAATACTGTTTACATCTTCATTAATTGTACAGCAGTTGCTAATGAGAATAAAGCCCTGTTTTATATTTGATTGTTGCATATTGATTTTTCTATGGCAGACTTGTAAAGATTCCTGTGCTTACATTAGCCTCCAGTGTTTCTACCGATAGACCTTAGGAATGTTGCAATGGGGAGCATTGTTACATTGAGCATTTTATTGCTTCATTGTAATTGGGGTAGCAAGGATAGTGAGATGAAAAGATCTCTACACAAAGAAAAGAAAGGAATGGACAAGTAAGGAGTTCTGGTTGGCAACTTGTCTTGGGTTAATTCCTTCAGAGAATAGTCTTTGCAAGTTACTCAAACCAAATGACATTGCCACTGGATATGTAGTTTTAAAATAAAAAGGAAGGTTTGCAGAGAGATCATTTCATAGAACTGCAATTTTAGCATCGATATACAAGTAATGTCACTGCAAAATGTTAAATATTAAATGTAAAATAACACTGGCATAAAGGCCATGCATTGAACAAAGAACAACCAAATAAAATAATTTACCTATATTGGGGCAGCAGAGAAATAAAATTGACCTAAACATTATCATGCTGAATTTACTTCCAATTCAGCATCCTAGACAGCTATTCCATCTTGAAGATGTTGACTCTTGTCCTCTGTCATCTTCTTTGAGAGATGAGTTTTTGCCTTTATAGATTTTCTTCAATTAAAATTTGAACTTGCAGGCTTTAATAAACTCTTAACTAATGATTTGCCAAATTGAAATAAGAAAAAAGCACAAAGTCAAAACTTCAAATTACAGGCTTTCTAACTTTGAAGCACCAGTGATAACTTTCACACTAACCAAAAGAATAGAACAAGGTCAGTGTAATGATCCAGAAGGATTGTCAAATTAATTTAGTGTTTCATAATTCAGCTACATCTATACTAGTTTCAGAAATATATATTTTAAATTGTAACTTTGATTTTTCCAAGTTTTTGCTAAATGTACAAGATTTTCCTTTTTTGTAATGGAAACCATTCTGATTTGATTACAGCTAAAATGCAGCAGACCTGAACATAACTATCAAGATATTGCAGAATTTTCATTACTTGTTGACTGTCTTTTTTAAATTAAAACTAAACAATCATAATTTTAAATTAGACATCAGGATGTCTACAGTGCAAAATCTTCAATGGTTCTGATATTACTTGTTGTCTTATGCTTCTAAGTTGAGTAATTTAAATCTAGTATAATTTAAAATTAGATGACAAAATATCTGCAGAGCAGCATTTTCCAATGGAATTCTCCAGGGCTGCTCTGAATTTGTTGGAATCATTAGGGGCAACAGAAAAAAAGAAATGTCTGACTTTTGTCGGACTTTCAACCCTCCAATTATTAAATTCTGGCTTTGCAAACATCCTGGTCTCCGGTTGTAGCCATAGTGCACAATTGCAGCCTGTGCAATGAGTCTGCCTCATCTGCGAACAATTGCAGTCACCATAGCCCCACAAGATACACTTCTGTCCCAGATGGTCAATCACCAGACTATCCGCCCCGGCCATAGGCTTGTTGACAGTTCCTGGAAACAACTAGGACAGTACCAACTACTTAAAAGGAGCAATCTGTGATATTATCAGACTGAAGCTTGTGGGTACTGGGACGAGTGCTGTGGGAGCTCAGTTCCCTTTTTGTCTGCCTGATTCTAACAGACAATACAGTGCTGGACCAGGAACCCAATGCTGGTCACGTGGATCGGAACAGTTGCCTGTTTCAGGACCAGAGATGGTACCAGGCCCAGGGACCAGATCAGTCCAAATCTAGCTCTAGATGCAGGTGCACAGTACTGGTGGGCATAGGTCTGTCACAGTATAATACTTGGGTACAGTGTTGGTGGGAACAGGTGGGTCATCATTTAATATTGGGGAATAATGCTACTGATTGGTTTGTCACTATTATGGCTACAAGACTGGTAGGCTCAAATTGTCACTTGCTGGAAATGAGTCCTGGACACTGTATAATGCTTATATTGGTAAATGCAGGATTTCCCTGTAGCACTAGGCTACTGTACTGGGGAAACAGGTCTGTTACTATAACATTGGGTTACAGTACAGGTGAACACAGGTCTGTCACAGGAGGGCACTGTCACTATAACATTCGGGAGTGCATGATGATTGATGATTTGAAACTCAAATGGTCAGTAAGTGTGGTAAAACCTAATTCATTTCCAGCTTTCAAAAAGGATTTATAGAAGCACAGCTGGGGAGAGTAGCAATTGGGGCAGCTGTGAAGTGGGGGGGGGTTGCAGTGGTTGGGGGGGTAGGGCAATTGAGGGAAAGGAATGAGGAAGGAATTGAATGAAGAGGGAGGTGAGAGCCTGAGGGAGGCAATTGGGGAAGAGGATACAGACAGAGAGAGGACTGAAGCAGGGAGGAGATAAGGGTGTGTGTCTGTGTGTGTTGTAGGTAGGTGTCTCTTACACCCACTTCGTGTTCAGCCTGAACCCTTTCAGTCAGCATAAGATGAGTCAAGGCCCACAGAGTAGCACACCCAGAATTCCTCTAAAAGTTTAAGTAAAATGGCACAGGTACAATACAGGCACTAGAAATACAGCGTAAAGTGATACAAAATTACTGAAGATTACATGATGTAAGATACTACAACTATTGTACATTAATGTGACTTCTGTGCTTTACATAGCTTTAACCCTTAACTGTAACTGTGACATCCACATGTCTCTTACTCTGAAGGCAATTCATTTGAAAGAGCCCATCTGCAATTGTGTACAGGTGATCACCCCAGTTGCAATTCCTTTGCATGCTGTACTCATTTTTTAACTTTAGATGAACACTTCACCCAGATGATCGCCCAGAGGAAAGTATGCAGGGAATCACCCAAAATAAAGTAGACAGAGGATCACTCAACTTCCTTCAAGTTGCTAAAGTTTACCCCATATCTTATTTTAGGATGTTAATTTTACAATAAAAAAAATGACACCCACAACAATTTTATTGATGTAATCCCAACCACCCCCTCCCCACTCCTTTGTACCATCAACATCCTAATTGTTTGCTGCAAGCCTGTGATCTTGATTTTCAACTATTAGCATAACAAAATTTCTTTGAAGTCTATTAGCATTCTGAAAAGTTACTGAATAGGGTTTTACTCTTGTGATTATTCTGTTGTTTTCTATATTCAAAGGCCATTGGCAACATTACCATACTGTGCCATCTTCATTACTGTGTTGCCTTGTAAATCTTTGTTAATCACCACACCTTGGTGTTCAGAGAAGCCTTTTTATATTTGCATGAACATGTTTTTCAGTATTTCCTCTAACCTCATGGTCTGATTGAGAAGTTCACGAAAGATTCTTAGTTCCTTTTGGTCGATATTTAGGTCATGTTAATTTACCATAAGTTCAGAATGTACTTGCTGAAGATTTTCTCACTGGTGGTCCAAATGAGCCCATGTGTGCTTTGAGTGTGAGTAAGTACATGTGTATGTGTCTGTGCCAAGTCTGTGACGTAGAGCTTGATTTCCAATCACTTCCCAGCTGGAGGCACCACTATCCCGGCTGCAGTTCTACATGAATTATCATCGCACATTTTCAGATCCTTCTGTCCAAAGCCACTCTTGTGACTGGATTCATTAATATCTCAAAGAGAAATGAGTTCCACTTGTGGGCAGTGTTACAGAACTTGGTTTTATATTCCACCATAATAATATTTGTTGTTTGTCAGCACATGAATAATAAACAGGCTTCTGGCTGATGACTGTTACTTGGATTACATTTTGAGTCTGAACACAAAACTAAAACCAATACTTTTTCAGTTATATTTTGAGAAATATTAAAAACTGTAAGTGACTGAATTAATTTTGAATTTTTGTATATTCTCAATTATAAGAGACTTCATATTAGAATCTGTAAAATAAATTTATAATACCAATGACTAAACTTGTGCCTAGTAAATCAGTTGTTACATTTTGTACTTACATTTGGTGAACTTTAAATGAATATGATGTTTGATTTTTTTTTTGTTGTAGACGTATGATGGACTTGAACACTGATTTTTCAATCTTTTTGGAGGGCAGAATATTTTCCCAAGAGTAAACCTTAAATTGTTGTGTTTTTTTTTTACAAACACTCTTTTTAAAAAGAAAGTATTTGCTAGTATCTGTCATATTACTTTGGCCTGTGACCAGTTTGTACAAAGCTCATGGCTTAGCCTGAACACTAAGTTAACATTGAAACCTTTCCACTAGCACCTGGTTTATCCCAAACAGCCTTGAAAGGTTGTGGGAGGGAGTGACTGGGTTATGGAAAATGTCAAGATTGCTTATGGCTTTCGCACACTACTACTGCTTAAGTGAGAATGCTGTTAAACACTTGGCACTTAAGGCAATATTCCTCCTCTCTCATCCTATGATGAGGCTCTCCATCTCCACCAATACCCACTCTCCTTCCCACAGCATCTTCCTATTCAGCTGCAAAAGATGAAACATTTGCCATTTCACCTTCTTCCTTCACACCATCCAGGGGCCCAAACAGTCTTTGAGGAGCAGTGACTGACTTGTACTACTTTCAATTTGGTGTACTGCATTTGTTGTTCATCGTGGGGTCTCCTCCAATAAAGAAATCAACCACAAATAAGGTCACTGTCTTCCAGAACACCTCCTTTCGGTCTGTAAGTGTGAACTAAGCTCCACCCCCCACTCTGGCCTCTCTGCCTTCAGCCGCTCACACTGTTCCAATGAAGCCCACAGTGAACTTGAAGAGTGGGACCTCATCTGCTTAACCACATTACAGCCATCTGGGCTTAGCACTGGGTTTAGCAACTTTGGATCATCAGCTATTCCAGCCTTTTTATCTCTCATTACAATATTCATAGTATTTACTCATTTCTTTTGGTAACTTCACATTTCTTCACCTTTGCCCAATTACACTTCCTCCAGCCATAACTTTTGTGACTCCTTTCACCTGGCATCACCATGACTTATATCATTTAATCTCTCCTGGTCTCCATCCCCCTTCCCTTTCTTCATCTTAAATCTTGTTTTACCTTGTTTCTGATAAAATGTCAACAACCTGAAATGTTAAATCTCTGCCTTCATAGGTCCTTTCTGATCTGTTAGAGAATATTTCCAGCACTTTGTTTTATTTTCTTTTTCCAGCAGATGCAGTATTTTGCCTTTGGAAGAGCAAGAAGAAGTTTGCTGATTCTGGCTGAATACTAAATACTTCAGAATACTAAATCCGTAGTATCTTTCCAGAATACTAAATCTGTAGTATCTATGTATCTAGGGGCTAGAGTAAGTATGCATTTCTATGAACTGATTCTGCAGCACCGCTTGATTATCTTCCCATGTGAAATGGTTAAAAATTAAACTGTAATTGTGGAAAATTTAGAGAAATTGCACCTT
Source organism: Pristis pectinata (assembly GCF_009764475.1). Lineage (NCBI taxonomy): Eukaryota > Metazoa > Chordata > Chondrichthyes > Rhinopristiformes > Pristidae > Pristis > Pristis pectinata. The sequence continues at coordinate 70,225,031 of NC_067410.1, read as the reverse complement.
ACATGAAAGGTCAATAACTTGCATGTTGAGCCTGAAATTATATTGTCTTGTCTAAGGACCTCACTGGCCTGGGAATTGGTAAATACTGAATAGAAAAAAATAGACTAAAGACACTTTAAGCCTTTTGCATCCATTGTAAGGCTAGGAATTTAAGCAAAGCAGAGATTCCAAGCCCATACAGCCATTCCTTGATTCAGTTCATTTTCCTGGAAAATGTTTAATTAAATGAAAATCAGTAAATCAAAAGCTCTGGGTGAAATGCGGTATTATATTTTGGTACACAGTGTTCCTATGCATGTAGAGTATTGTGCTATTTGTTATAATTAAAAATAGCTGAGAGTATCAAGGACATGTACTCTAAAGTGTTAGTTGTGTTACAGTAAAAATTTGTAAATCAAATGCCTGTAAATCAAAGAATGTCTATAAACACTAAATCCACTTCCTGATTTTTGTTTAAAATGTAATTTTTTTCATTCAACCATGACACATTCCTGGTGAACATATGTTGCAACACTTTCTAGGTCTTTGATTCATTTAGAGAGATGGTGTATTCTGTCAGATTGAAGCTGGCAAAATAAAAAGTATCTCTTTAGATTGCATTAAATTGAATCAGTACTGTGTTGTTTTGCAGAAATTTTGTGAATGGTTTCCAACATTCAACCGAGCAGTCAAAACGAATGACAAAACATCATGTTGACAGGATTAGCTTCATTGCTAAATTCATTTACTGGCAGATTGCAAAGCAGACTTGCTTCCACCTGTATGCTTAAATAAAGCAGCAACCTGAATGATGAAATCCACTACCTGCTTAAACAAACCAAAGTTAAGTTTAGTGGCACAAGTTCCTTCAAAATCAGTATAAGTAAACTTCAAAGCATGAAATATGTTAGTAGGTTAATTGGCCACTGTTAATTATCCTTTGTGTGTAAATGAGTGGTAGAAAATTGGTAAATTGGTTTATTGTCACATGTACTGAGGTACAGTGAAAAACTTTGTTTTGAATGCCATCATTACATCATTGCATTGAGGTAGTACAAAGGAAAGCAAAAACAATGCAGAATAAAGTGTTAGAATTACAGAGAAAATGCTGTGCAGGCAAACAATAAGGTGCAAGGTCATAATGAGGTAGATTGAGGTCAAGAGTCCATTTTACGAGGGAACTGTTCAATAGTCTTATAAGTGGGCCAGAAGCTGTCATTGAGCCTGAGGGGATTGAGAATCTGGCGGGATGTAATGGGAATGTGGGGAGAGTAAAGTAGGATTTGTGTAGATGTGTGCTTGATTGTTAGTATGGACTCAATGGGCCACACAGCCTATTTCTGTGCTGTATGGCATTCTTACCCCATGACCATCATAAATATTCCTTCTCCACTCTGAGCGGTTATGGGTCAGTGGTTCCCAGGACTCAATGGGGATGCTGAATATCTTCAAGGAAGCTTTGAGCATATTCATGAATGTTTTTCCTCCATTTCCCACATGTCTACTCTCACTGCCACACCCCCTCACCTCTCCCCAGCCAGAACAGAGGTAGACTTCCCTAGTTCTCACCGTCTCACCCTCCTAGCCCCAGCATCCAGTATATCATCCTTAACCACTTCCTCCAGCTCCAACGAGCTTTCCACCACCAGCCATATATTTCTCCCTTTCCTACCTTCCCCTATTTTTTTTTCTCACAGGTACTACTTTGTGACTCCCTAGTCCACTTATCTCTTCCCACCTACCCCTCCACGTCCCCTGGCACTTTCCCCTGCAACAGTAGGAGGTGCAACATTTATCCTCACACCTCCTCCCTCACCACTATATGGAGACCAAGTGTAGACTAGGTGACCATTTTGCAGAGCACCTGCACTCTACCTGCAACTTGAACATCCAGTTGCACGTTATTTCAACTCCTTTTCCCATTCCCACACCGACCTGTCTGTCCTTGATCTTCTTCAGTGCCATGGTGAGACCAAACACCACTTCTTATTCTGCTTGGTTAGCCTACAACCCAGTGGTACAGAGATCCACACTCCATGTGTTCTTTTCCCACTCCCACCAGTCTACCTGGGTTCCTTCCTCCTTTATTCACCTTTTCCATCTTCCCCACCCCCCCCCCCCTCATTACCTTGACTCATCACCCTCAAATGGATAGATATGCGAATGGATTAAATGAGCAGAAGGATAGACATGTGGGTGATGGGCCTGGCTCCATTTGCCCATCATCCTCCCACAGCTGGTTCTACCTATCATCTCCCAGCCTTTCTCACCCCTCCCTCTCACTTCTATATACTGGCTACCTTCCCTTTTACACTCTCAGTCCTGACGCAGGATCTCGACCCAAAATATCAAGCATAGCTTTTGCCTCCACAGGTGCTGCTTGACCTGCTGAGCTCTTCCAGAAGTTTGTTTTCTGCTTGACTCGTTTTTCCCCTGTCCTTCTGGTTATTTCCACCCATGACCATGCACAGACTAGAATGCCTGCTTTTGGAGGCTGATGTCAGGTATGCCAATGATGTGGCCAGTCCACTGTAGCCTGCTGAGAGTGACATGGGCCTCAGTGCTGGGGATGTTGGCCTGGGAGAGGATGCTAATGTTGGTTAGCTTATTGTTCTAGTGAAGTTGGAGGATTTTGCAAAGGCATCATGGGGGTATTTTGTATTGCCTTGAGATGCTTGCTGTAGGTAAATCAAGTTTCAGAAGCGTATAGGAGGACAGGAATCACTGCTGCCATGAGTTTTGTGCCAGTTCTTAAGGTCTTGATCTTTAAGTACTGTTAATCGACTAAATGCTGTGCCAGTGCATTGTAGGCAGTGGTGAATTTATCAATATCTTCCTTCACCTAGAGGTGTTTTAGAAATATGGGAAGTGATCCATTTTTGTTGTCAGCAGGCAGTGTAGTGCTGTGAGGACAGTTTGGTTAGCGGACTTCAGTCTTTTGGATGTTGAGTGAACGAGTCAACAATGGCTTGGAGCTTGGCCTCTGAACATGTACAGATGCAAGCATCATCTGTATGCTACAACTTAACTAAGGTTCAGGTAATCTTAGTTCTGGAGTGCAGTCAACATAGAGCAGTTTCCCATTAGTTTTGAGGATTAGCTCCCTTCCTTTGAAAAGTTGCTCAGAGGTGCAGCATGGCAGCAAGAAAGATTGAGAAAAGCTTTGGGCAATGAGGCAGACTTGTTTGATACCAGTCTAAATAGATTGAGTAAAAGAGAAACACTAGGAAAGTGCTAGGGATTCTCAGGAGGCCAAGCAGCATCTTCAGTTTTTATTTTCAGATTTCCTGCATCTGTAATTTTTGCTTTTAAATTAATGAGTTATGACCTCTTCTTTGTGCTTTATTTTCATTTTAATTACAGTCTCTGTTCTGCTTTTGAAGATGAGACTGGATTTTTAAAAGAAAATTTGTATGCAATCTACTGCGTGGGTGCCTTGACAATTCTGCAGTATTTAAAGCTAAGTTCAAGCTTTCTCTTAACATTTAGCAGCATTCGACAACAGAAGTACCTAACTATATGTTGCAGAATAATAATGACTCAGTCAAATGCCACAGGCACAAGTTTAAACTAAAATAACTGGTGACTGATTCAACTTCCCTCAACAGAGGAACCTGTGTGTATAAGTGCATGAGTCACTGGAAGTAGGCTGTGCAGAGAGTTACTAAAACATATGAGAGACTGGGGTTCATGAACAGTGCAAAATCAGGGAAGTTACCCAGTTAGGTCACAACTGGTTTATTCCATCCAGTTCTGGTCTGGAAAGTGAAGGTCCTATTTTCTAAAATGGAATGGTTGCAAAGATGAGGGATCTCAACTGCAAATTTAAAATGAAGACATTGCGATTGTTCTCATTGGAGCAAGGTTTGAAAGATTTGACGATGACATTCTCAGGGTAAAATGAACCAGTTTCCGCAACATTTAGTTCAAAGAAAGGGGACACAGATCTAAAGCTGGGGCAGTGGATCTAAGGAGGATGCAACAAAAAGTTTATTTTTGACACAGGATGTTTAAGATTTGGAACTCAATGGTAGAATCAATTAGGCTATTGAAAATAAAATTACATAGCCACTTGAGAAAATATGTAAGGACTAGGTGGAAAGAGCAAGGATATGTATTGATGGGATTGCACACACATTGGCACAATTGCGCACTGGTTAGAGCTGCTCCCTCATAATCCTGAGTTTGTGTGGAGTTTGCATTCTCCCTGTGACCTTTTAAGATTCCCCTCAGCGCTCTGGTTTCCTCCCACATCCCAAAGACATGCTGGTTGGGAGGTTCACTGGCAAATATAAATAGCCTCTAGTGCATAGGTGGGTGGCAGGTCAATTGGCAAGGGGGGTGGGTGGGGGAGTTACGCAGCATGGAAACAGGCCTTTCAGCCCATTGAGTATGTGCCAACTATCAAACACCCAATTACACTTCCTACATTAATCGCATTTTATTCTCCCCACATTCCCACCTACTGCTCAGCTATATACTAGGGGCAATTAACACTGGCCAATTCACCTAAAAACTTGCAGTTCTTTGGGATGTGGATATTTACACATTCATGGGGAGAACATGTGAACACCACACAGCCAGCACTGGAGATTAGGATTAAATCTGGTCATTGGAGCTGTGTGGCAGCAGTGCTACTGGCTGCACCACTCTGACCAGAATGCTAGAGGAAAAGTAGGATTAGTGCAGATGGGGGCTCAGTGGTAAACACAGGCACAATGGACCAAAAGGCCTGTTTCACTGCCCCAGAGAGCTGGGTTCAATCCTGTCCTCCGGTGTTGTCTGTGTGGAGTTTGCACATTCGCCCTAATGACAGGAGCCTGAGGGCACGTACCACCAGACTTAAGGACAGCTTCTACCCCACTGTGAAAAGACTATTGAATGGTTCCCTTATACAGTAAGATGGACTCTGACCTCACGATCTACCTTGTTGTGACCTTGCACCTTATTGCACTGCACTTTCTCTGTAGCTGTGACACTTTACTCTGTACTGTTATTGTTTTTACCTGTACTACTTCAATGCACTCTGTACTAACTCAATGTAACTGCACTGTGTAATGAATTGGCCTGTACGATCAGTTTGTCAGACAAGCTTTTCACTGTACCTTGGTACAAGTGACAATAATAAACCAATACTGTGTAGGGTTTCCTCCCATGTCTTTAACTCGTGCAGGTTTATAGGTTAATAGACAACTGTTGATTAAAGACAGAATCTGGGGGCAGTTGATGGGAATGTGAGGAGCGTAGAATTAGTGCCAAGGTGGGTGATGGTGGGCGTGGACTCTGTGCCGAATGATGCATTTCCAGACTATCCCTGCATGAAGACTGGAATCTGAAGCAAAATCAAGCTGCTGGGGACCTCAACAGATCAGACAGCATCTGTGGAAGCGGAAGGAAGGCCACAGCTCTGCATTGCCCCCTCTCCAACTTAGCTCAATCAATGGCAACGTACACAAAGTGCTGGGAGAACTCATCAGGTCAGGCAGCGTCTATGGAGGGAAGTAAACGTTTCGGGTTGAGACCCTTCATCGGGACTGGAAAGGAAGAGGGTTGAAGCCAGAAATAAGGTCAGGGGAGGAGTACAGGCTGGCACGTGATAAGCGAGTCCAGGTGAGAGGGGGAAGGGGGATGAAAGGGAGTGATGCAAGAAGCTGAAAGGTGATAGGTAGAAGAGGCAAAGGGCTGAAGGAGGACGACTCTGGTAGGAGACGACAGTGGACCATGGAATAAAGGGGAGGTGGGGAATGGATGGGCAGGTCATGAGGGCGGGGGAGGCGAAAGAGGAGGGATGAGGTGGCCACAGAAAGGAGGGTAAACAAAAGGAAAGGAATAAAAAAGGGGGCGGGGGAGATGGGAGAGGTTACCGAAAGTTAGAGAAATCGATGTTGAGGCCGTCAGGTTGGAGACTACCAAGGCGGAATAAGAGGTGTTGTTCCTCCAACCTGCATCCAGCCTCATCATGACAGTAGGGGAGGCCGTGGATAGACATGACAGTATGTGAGTGGGATGTGGAATTGAAGCAGCTGGCCACTGAGAGATCCTTGCTTTTGTGGCGGATGGAGCAGAGGTGCTCGACGAAATGGTCACCAAATCTGTGTCAGGTCTCAGCGATGTGGAGGAGGCTGCACAGGGAGCACTGGATGCAATAAATGCCACCCTTGGATTCACAGGTGAAGTGCTGCCTCACCTGGAAGGACTGTCTAGGGCTTGAATGGTGGTGAGGGACAAGATGTAGGGGCAGGTGTAGCACATACTGCAGTTTCAGGGATAAGTGCCGGGGGGCTCATCAGTGGGGAAGGATGAGAGGACAAGGGAGTCGCAGGGAAAGCAGGGGTGGGCGGAGAGGAAGATATACTTGGTGGTGGGATCACTGGAGGTGGTGGAAGTTGCAGAGAATGATGTGTTGGATGCAGAGGCTCATGGGATGATAGGCAAGGACAAGGGGAACCCTGTCCCTGTTATGTTGGGGGGGAGGGTGAATGGGGAGAGGGCAGACGTATGGGAAATGGAGGAATGCAGGTGAGGGCTGCATTGATGGTGGTGGAAGGGAAATGCCATTTACTGAAAAAAAAAGGACATCTCCGATGTGTTGGAATGGAAAGCCTCACCATCCTTGGTCCTAGACAGTCCCTATATCTCCTCCCTCACCACCATTCAGGGCCCTAGACAGTCCTTCCAGGTGAGGCAGTACTTCACCTGTGAATCCGAGGGTATCATTTATTGCATCCAGTGCTTCCGGTGGGGCCCCCTCTACATCAGTGAGACCCAACGCATACCGGGTGACCGCTTCGTCGAGCACCTTCGCTCCGTCTGCCACAAAAGCAAGGATCTCCCAGTGGCCAGCCACTACAATCCCACATCCCACTCCCATACCGACATGTCTACCCACAGCCTCCTCTACTCCCATGTTGAGGCCAGACGCAGGTTGGAGGAACAACACCTCGTATTCCGCCTTGGGAGTCTCCAACCTGACGGCCTCAACATCGATTTCTCTAACTTCCAGGAACCCCTCCCCTCTTCTCCCCCCTTACTTCCCCTTCCCTTTATTTTCCCTCATTCCTGTGGCCCCTCCCCTCCCCTCATCCTCACCCTCACCATCCCCTTCCCCCGCCCTCATGACCCGGCCATCCATTCCCCACCTCCTTCCTTTATTCCATGGTCCGCTGCCCTCTCCTACCGGATCCCTTCGTCTTCAGCCCTTTGCCTCTTCTACCCATCACCTCCCAGCTTCTTACACCCCCCCCCCTCCCTCCCCCTCCCTCCCCTCCCCCTCCCTCCCCTCCCCCCCCCCCCTCCCTCCCCCCCCCCTCCCTCCCCCCCCCCCTCCCTCCCCCTCCCTCCCCCCCCCCTCCCTCCCCCTCCCTCCCCTCCCCCCCCCTCCCCCCCCCCTCCCTCCCCCTCCCTCCCCTCCCTCCCCTCCCCCCCCCTCCCCTCCCCCCCCCTCCCCTCCCCCTCCCCCCCTCCCCCCTCCCCCTCCCCCCCCTCCCTCTCCCCTCCCCCTCCCCCCCTCCCTCTCCCCTCCCCCTCCCCTCCCCCCCTCCCTCTCCCCTCCCCCTCCCCCTCCCCCTCCCCCTCCCTCTCCCCCTCCCTCTCCCCCTCCCTCTCCCTCTCCCTCTCCCCCTCCCTCTCCCCCTCCCTCTCCCCCTCCCTCTCCCCCTCTCCCCCTCCCCCATCTCTCCCCTATCTCTCCCCTATCTCTCCCCTCCCTCTCCCCTATCAGCCGCCTGCATGCCCTCCCCTCCCATTTTCATTCTGGCTTCTGCCCTCTTCCTTTCCAGTCCCGGTGAAGGGTCCCGACCCCAGACGGCGACCGTTTACCTGCCTCCACAGGCGCTGCCCGACCCTTCGCGCCCCCACATCCCAGCAGCCGCAGGAGCTCCCTCCGTGGCATCTGCGCATGCGCCGGTGGAACAGCCCACCCTTCCACTTCTGAAAGAATTAAACTGGTGAATTTTTCAATATTTCTCACTTTATTAAGGGTATATTTGGATTTTATTGATTATGCTCCTAGTTGATAATTTTTTTTGGGGGGTGGGGGGGAATGAGTTTGGTTTTCCACGAACCATGATGTCACTGGTTCACCGCCGCAGAGGTTGTCGGGAGGCGATGGGCAGTCGTTCGGTCTTTCTGGCGGCGGCGTCGGCGGGAGCGGCTGGTGGGGGCCCGGCTCCGGGGTGGGGGGCGTCCGCATGGGTGGGGGCCCGGCTCCGGGGTGGGGGGTGTCCGCATGGGTGGGGACCCGGGGTGGGGGGCGTCCGCATGGCCGGGGCCCGGCTCCGGGGTGGGGGGTGTCCGCATGGCCGGGGCCCGGCTCCGGGGTGGGGGGTGTCCGCATGGGTGGGGACCGTTCTCCGGGGGTGTCCACCTGGTCGGGATGGGACTGCACTGGGCTCCGCTCCGCACGCATGGTCGGGACCCGAGCTCCGGGTCAGACCGCGCCCTGGCCCGCCTGGTATCGTGGCGCAGCTCGGCTGCACCGTCAGGTAATTGGGTGTGAAACGTGGCCGGGAGGTGGAGGGTGGGGAAAGGTGGGTGGAGGGCGGCCGTCCCAGGGAGATGAGACCTTGCTTAATCTGGGCCTCGGCCCGGCGCCACGTGTGGCGGTGATTTGTGGCTATTTTCGTAAAGTTTTTGAAGTTAGAGAAACAAAGTGTTGCGGATGATGGAATATCCCGATGAAAAACGCTATGATGCAGCCTGGCCTGCTGAGTTCCTCCAGCATCATCGTGTTTTTCATTAAGTTTTTGAAGTAGTTGTTCATGTAAAGCTGCCTAGTCTCTGCAGGGACTTTAACTTTTCTTAACTGTTGTGAGTGTTGGCAATCGGAACTTGGACAATTACCGGTGAATTAATATTCGTGCACCCGTTTAGAATTCTGCAGAAAATGCTGGGTTTCAACTAGCTTGCTCTCGATGATGAAAACGAATAGGAAGTGCCGTCAGATGCGAAAACTGATGATCCTATTTTAATCTGATTTTATCAAACATTGAAATTTAGTTGTCTAGAAAATACTAATTGAATTTGAATTATTAAATATGGTTTGTTCTCTTTCAGCAATTGAACACAGCCAGCTCTATGATGAATTTAAGTTGGTAAGTTGAATCTAATGTTTCCACCAGTGTTAAAATCACCATGTCTTTCATGTACAAAGGTGATCTTTGTTGTTCCTGTTGAATTGCCTATAAATATGCTACATTTAAGTTTGTTTCAACTGTTTTGCCTGGATCAGCAATGCCTGACTAGGTAAAGATTCCACAAAATACTGACAATATCCATTTTAACAGTTTTCAAAATTGTGCACTTAATTACCTATCAATAAGCTAGTTTGTAGATTCACTATTGTTTTGACACAAAATCAACTAGCGAGAGCAGCTATATGTTTATAACCATAATGACAAGAATTGACAAACTCTGATCCATGGTACTATCCATACAGTGGCCCAGTTAATAATTTATGCCAATGACTTTCTCGGGACTGAGGGCAGGCACTGTGGTGTAGTGGTTAATGTGACACTGTTACAGTGCCAGCGACTCAGGTTCAATTCCGGCCACTGTCTGTAAGCTTGTACGTTCTCCCCGTGTCTGTGCGGGTTTCCTCCAGGTGCTCTGGTTTCCTCCCACATTCCAAAGATGTACAGGTTAGGAAGTTGTGGCCATGCTATGTTGGCGCTGGATTCGTGGTGATGCTTGTGGGCTGCCCTCAGAACACACTGCCAAAGATGTACAGTGAAATACATGTGACTAATGAAGATAGTTATCAATCATACGTGTGCTTTTCCCCATCCCCAAATTTATCCCAGTTATAGTTAGAGAGGGACAGCATGAAAATGGCTCTTTTGGCAATGGTACTTAAGGATGCTTTCCTTTGCCTTATAAGAAAGGTGGGCTGATTTTTCCTTTTCTACAAATTCAGGGGAAAAAAATGAAAAAGACTGCAGGTCCTGTTAAACACCTGATGTTTTGGGCAGCATCTGGAATGAAGAGTCTTTGACCTGAAACTCGTCTTTTCTGATTCTGCTTGGCCTGGGTAATTTAGCATTTTCTGCTTTTATTTCTGAAGTTTTATGTACCTTACATTAGCCTATTGCAAGTTTAGTTTGTAAAGTAACTAGAGATGATGAAACCAAACTCAACAGCTGGAATTACCGTCAGATTGGAAAGTGTTGACTAGTGGTTTTCTGATCATGTCATTGCCTTTATAATGTAAATGATATGTTGATGGTCCTTGTTCTAAATTGTTTTCTCTCTGCAACACAGATCAACTTTTCACTTTGGTGTCCTTTGGAGTCCACTGCCATAATTGAAGATGGAATTCTAAAGTGAAACCATCTGTGGGCTGGTGCTTGAAGGTGCACAAGTCTCTTCTGCACATATCACTGACTTGAATGATCGTTAGCTGGCTTCAGGTACCTAAGCTCTTTACTCCCTAAGTCATCCACCAATCTTCCTTTACAACACATTAAAATCTGTCTTCATTATCCTGATACTGGCTAGTCAGTCTGTAACAATGCGACTCGTTTCCTGATTTGGGTTGCTTGTTCATAGCCCAATAAAGAAATATTTTGTCAATTATGAATCCTATTAAGTACATTTAGAGCCAGAATTAAATGTCAGGGCATTAAATTGTAAAACTTTCTTAGTTCCTGTGCTGTACTGTTCCATGTTCTAGTTAAGTAATAAAGATAGAAAAGGCTGGGGTTACTTGGGCTGTGAACCTTTCAGTCACAATGAAATGTCACTGTCCTTGAGCAGTAACTATTTCTTTCACCATGGATGCTGCTTGACCTGTTGAGAATCCCCAGTTGTGAAACAAATGTGTATTTTGAGAAACATTAATATTGCTACACTAAAACATGCAATTTTACTGTATTCCCTGCTGATATTTTGGCAGAGGTTAATAGATTTGTGTTACTGTGATGAAACCAAACTCAAATTGCTGGAATTACCGTCAGATTGACCAGTGTTGAGTAATGGTTTTCTGATTGGTGTTGGAATTTGTATTTGTTTTTTATAAACCAATAGTAAAAATTAGTGATCAAATGCATATCTCCTTTGTCCTTAGGTTGTGATGGTTGTGCCAGATGCTTCCTTGTACCCTGAAAAGATACTTTGACAGGTGAGCTTTACTAGTGACATCTTAATCCAAATTTTAACCAAGCATTTAAATAGCATTGGCTCTATTAATTGCTTTGCTGGATCCATCTCTGAATGATGATAGTGTAAATAGGAAGTGCCATCAGATGCGAGAACAGATGAAACTTTACATTCTGACTTTCCAGATGGGTGTAAAAGCTTTCCATACATATATGGTTATTATATCTCCTGAACACTTGTGTTTTCTTCCCCAGCAGTTGGAACTGGAACAGATTCACAATTTGGATTATTACATCGGTGAGTGCCACTTGTATTGAATAGAAGTAAATAGCATTTTATTTTGCTTAATAGCTATAGGCTATATGAGTTCCTGTTTAAATCAAATTTCAGGACTTTCTATCCAACAGAGGTCCGATTTAATTGCCTTGTTTGTCATCAAGTATTCATATGGCTGAGCATCTAATATTGCTGTTTTCTTTTGTTTTTTTTCTCTTGCAGCACAAGTAAAGCTGTTGAAAACATCTGCAATACAAGCTATTTATATGTTTTATATGCACTTGATTGTTGGAGGATGGGGTTATGAAGAAAAGGCCTTTTTTTGGTCGTAGTATCCAGTGGAACCTTGGTTAGCTGGCAATGGCATTAGTGAACCTTGTAATTAATTTTTTTTGTAATATCCACATGTAACAAACATATATTTGACTTTGTAGAATATCATGACTTGAAGCCTATTAAACTTGTGATAACCACAGTTTGCACTGATTTACATTAACTGATTCCCTGTGAATTGCATCTCTCAATATGTACACCAGCCAACTTGGTAATTATGCATTAATCCAAGTGTACATTTCTGGATTTTACACTTGTAGTGGGTGGGTCCCTTTTAAATTCTATTTCATAGGGCATGGGTGTGACCACATCTGGAGCAATGTACTGAAGTGGTTTCTTTTGAAGTGTTGATACAGTGGAACCAGTACAGATAAGGTTTGTTAAAGCAATACTTGGGATGAGAAAGTTTCCTTGGGCTCAACTTGTATATTCTAGGGTTGTCATGACAGGATTGAAACTGGTCCCAAGCATCAACTGTGATTTTCGTGAATGGTAGAGGAGGCTCAAGTGATCAAATGCATAAACCTTTTGTTTCCATAATCTGTTATTTAAACTTGAATGTGGAGCCAAAATAAATTGACCATACTCTGAATTGGACCTCTGGGTCCTTAAGCTCAAATGTACTGAATAAAAACAAGTGCCTTCGTTTAAGCTCAATTATGGGCCATGCTATTGGTGCAAGCTCTTCATGTGTATGAACATTCAATGTTGTATTGAGTTACATTTTATGGCAGAGCAAGGTAAACCAGCTTAAATGACAACAGGTTTGGTTGCTTTATTTTTCAAGTATCTATCAACTTAAAAGTGGGAAATGAGGCCTTGGTGCAAAGCACACTTGTCTCCCCTCATTGCCAATCCTGACACAAGCTGTACCTCAAACTGGGATACAAGCTGCACGAGTTTAAAAGTCTGGGTAGGTGCAGGGTTCCTGATGAAAAAGGATATAGGATGGGGGTTGAGGCCTGGGGAAAAGGGTACAGGTGTGTAGTGCATGTGCTGAACAGTGTGGGGTCAAGACCTTGTGAATTCAGGGCAATTGTACAGTGAAGTGAGGGTGCCAGCTGAAGGAGGTTCCTTCAGAATGAATCTTGTTCCAGTGGAGCTACTAGCAATATTTGGAGCCTGAAGTTTTCCGGGAGGTCCAAGAGGCTCTGGACTATGCTGCTCCAATTATAAGGTATGTGGGGAATAATCAGCAATCAGTAGCCATGATGAATGAGGTGCCACCCTAATATTGGAGAGAATGAGCAGCTGGGGGCAAGGTTGCAGTATTAATGCAACAGAAGCAAGTGGATTAAGATGATCAGGTGAGGGGTATGGAGGAGGGAGGTGGGGTTAAGGAAAAGCATGAGGGAAGGTTGTGTTTGCGCTAAGACTACAGCGGACCCTAGGATCCAATCAGTCATTGGACCAAAACTGGTAGTTGATTTGCAATGGTTATTTAAAGAACTTGCACATAGGCATCTACTCTTCCTGAAGAATTGAAGTGGAATCAAGTTGTCTTCAATGGTGTATTTGGATGGACAGAGGGACAGCAAAGACCAAATGGTGATGCTTGGTCTGTTAAGAATCAAGGTTATATCCTGCTAATCTGCATTGAGTTTGTTGTATGAGTTTTATTTTGGGATGCATGATCAAGAAAATTACAGGTACAAAAATCAGTTGTATGGATGATAGTGTAGAAAGCAAATGCTTCGCAGAGTAGAAAAATGACAATGTTGGGGGATAGAGCAATAAACCAAATATGTCCTTTAAGTAGGTTTTAGAATGCATAGCCTTGGGTCCCTGAAAGTAGCAGCACAGATCCCCTAAGGGATAAAACAGCTAATGCAAAATGCATTAAAATATGTTAAAAGTATGAAATAACAGAAAAAGTGAGAACAGAGAATTTAACCAACAGGTGGATTATTATCTAAATGGAGCAAGACTGCAAATGTGTGAACTTCGGAGGGATATGAGTGTTCTAGTGCATGAATCAAATGGCTAGCAGGTAGGTCCAATGGGTAGTTAAGGCAAATAGCAGGGTTTGGCATTTAGGAAGAGAGAGGTTTTATTACAGTGTGCTGGTAAGGCCACGCCTGGAATAACATGCAGTTTTGGTTTCCCTACTTAAAAGGGATATAGTAACATTGGCAGTCTGAAGGAAATACACCAGACTAATTCCTGAAAGGAAAGAGTTGTCCTATCAAGAGAGGCTAGACAGTTTGGGATTGTATTCCTTGGAGTTTGGAAGGATGAGTGAGATTATTCAAGCGTACAAGATCCTAAGGGGATGACACAGTAGATGTTGAGATGTTTTCAATAGTGGGTAAGACACAAAATGGGTGGTCATAGCAACAAAATAAGGGGCCTGTCATTTAGAACTGAGGTGTGGAGAAATTTCTTGTCTCAGAGGCTGATGAACCTTTGGAATTGTCTCCCCACCAAGAACACAAGATTTATTTATTAGTCACGTGTACTAATACTAACGAAACACAGTGAAATGCATCTTTTGTGTAGAGTGTTCTGGGGGCAGCCTGCAAGTGTCGCCATGCTTCCAGCGCTAGATATGTTTAAGGAGCTAGATATATATTCGAAAGAATTGAGGAATTAAAGGGTTATAGTCCCCTCACCTGATCATTTTGAAAGATTTGAGGCCAGCAGCGATCAGATTGAATGGTGAGGCAGGCTTGAGCCACCTGGTGGCCTATTCCTGCTTCTATTTTGTTCTTGTATAACAATTGAAGCAATATGTTCAAATATTGGTTAAAAACTGGGTTGCAATGTCACTAATTAATCAATATTTCACCAGTTGGTGAATGTTTCAATGGTGCAATTTAGGCATTTATCTCTTGTAACCTGATATAAGAGATAATGCTTAAACTCATTACATTTTATTGCTGTTACAAGAAACACTGATCAGCAAAGTATTACTCAGCGCTAATCAATCTGATGGTAATTCCTGTAATTTAGGTTGCATTTTTTCTTTATTATTTCATTGATTGGCTTGCCTGTTTTCTAATATTTGTCTATGTCACTAGCAGAAATAGGATGCGGCTTGCTTTTTCCAAGTCAAGCAGTCCTTCATTGTGGGTTAGGCTGTGGAATCAGGTCTTCTCACCTGTCCCTTGATACAGTGGACTGTCCATGTAATACTCTGTACAATCACTCTCAGGCAGCATGTTCATGGCAATTTCTAGCCACGCCCCAAAATTTCAGCAAATGATATTTCTCATCTATTCAGCCTGCTAGCATTTCTTCATCTTCAAAGATGTTACTGCTTACCACTAGAAAACTTTGGGCCAAGAACAATCAGCATGATTGGTTTTGCTGCACTCCATTTTCTAACTTCTTCATGAATTACATCCAAAGCAGTTTTATTCTAAAAGGATTCCAGTTTCTCCCTTTAATATGCTTTTGTAACAGTCCAGGTTATATGCTTCCTGCTCCCTGGAAATATAGAAGTCACATTGCTGGTTAACTTACTTCTGTACTGAAAAGTCATTGAAATGAGAGGGACATTGTCCACCAGCAAAACAGTATTTGGCAGATCCCTTTCATTGCATGTGCACCTGGATAAGAAACTTCTTATTGAAGTACTCTTTGAAAATGGCATTATCCATCCATGCTGATTCCTGACTGACATAATCCATTGGTACACTATGGCCTTCAGTTCCATTAAATGAGTTTTTTTTTCCCCCGTTTGGCCAATTACATGAAGTTTATGTGAACTGGTTGCATTTGGACAGCATGTATGTTAGTTTCTAGTACTGGAGCCCCGAGTATGTTATTTGTTTTCAAACACTAATGGGTCTGTTGGTGAGTATTTCCAATCAAATTTGTTTAATTTGCATTGTAAATTTGTTCTATTTGCCATTCTTTTACAAATGTCTCATGGAAGCTATTAGTAATTGACTTGCCTGCACTTTTCTCTTTGTAAATCCTATAGATGCCATCCAGTTGAAGTACTAATACTCCCCTCTATTCCTAGAGTATCACAAAAAGAAATCCATCATTGCTGTGTCCAAATCCACGTTACCTTTGTCATTGATCCTCTATTTGACACACCAGCTGTGAAACAAAGCAAATCACATCAGAAATCTACATTCAATTTGTAATTTTGTAAATCACAATACGATCACTGCTTCCATATTCTGATGTATAATTTTCCTGTTTTATTTCAATGATCAGAATATTTCCATTGAAAAGTATTTGCAGACAGATTTACTGTGCACTGTGACTCCAGGTACACAACTGTATGGTACTTACAAATTCTTTGCATATTAATTACATTCAAGCTTTAATAATCTTGGAAGGTTTTATTGCATCAAAACTCTCACTATTTTCTCAAGTGCTCTGTTTATTCTGGAGACTTTTTTAAAAGCCTGAAATCAAAGACTTTTAGTCCTGGAAGCTCAAATATTTTCTCCCTCATTCAGTTAACCCACAAACAGGTAACTCAATATATCAGACACTGATTATTCATGGGTCAACTGTAGTCAAGTCAACAGAGGAATGAATTTCATTGTCAAGACTATATTTAGCATTTAACATTACTAATCAGGGATGACTTTCTAGGCACTTGCGTACAGGTTTAGTGGAGATTGGATAATATCTGTAACATTTGCCCAAGAAGTGTGATTGTTCCTATCTGAACAAAGCTAATAATTTAGAGGGATAGAAGGTGAGGATGTGTAGTGTAAAATACTGCTTGCATCACTAACTTACTGAGGGGACCACCTTGGTATGGGAGAGAAGGGAGAGGTTAAAATGAACCCTGAAGAGTGAAGCTCACATAACTTTCAATCAAAGGGATGATAGGGAGGTGTGGCTCACTGACAACTGAGACAAGATGCAATTTGACGAGAAGCAGACTTTTCCAAGGAATCCTTATTTAAAACATGGGCACCCACTTTACTATCTAAAAACTCTTATGTGGTCTCTTTGTAGAATGGGCATGAATTTGAACTAAATGTCAAGATTCTTGTACAGTCCTTACCTATTGCCAGTCCACTGCCTATTATACAGTGCCTTTCTTGTTTTTAAAATAAATGCCAGAATTATCTTTGCAATAAATCTGGGAACCAGTAATTACAGGTGGCTCACAGTGCAAGAGAGGTCTAATATGAATGACCCATTTCCTGAACAAATCATATTTTTATTATTTCTTCCATTTACCCTTTTGATCTCAGACAGGAACCAATATTTTTTCTTTGCTTTGATATGCATGTGGTCTTATTAAAATGGTGGATCTTATTGGTTTCGGTTTAATTAAAGTTGCCTCCTTTATTAGTTTGAATGAATATGGTTGCACCTGCCACATTGTTCTCTTCTGTTTGGAATTTAATTATATTTATTTTTGGACTTACATTTCTCATCTTAGGTTTGCTCAGAAATAACCCATTAGAATGGCCTTGCATTTTGGTATCCTTACTGTTGTCAGTGGACAAGTTTCTATTATTCTTCAGCTTTGTATATTTTTATTTAAACTGTTTCTTTGCAATTTGCACTTATGTTGCAACAACGCAAAACTAAAAATATACAAACTGCTTCCTTGTGGTTTTATTTCTAAATCTATCACCATTAACTTGCCCGAGCTTTCAGTGGGAAATAAAGCTGCTGTTTTAAGTAGAAATTATGATGTTTACTCAAAGGGAATCGAGCAATACGTGGAGCCCAATGTTTAAAACATTTCTTCATGTGAGTTAAAGAATTTTATTTTCCACGTGGAAACTATTACACTTTAGTTTTAATTAAGTTAAAGGAAATTGTATTTTATGCAATATACTCCCACTTTGGATGTGAACTATTGAACTATTTGTACAATAAATCTTCAATGTGATCTGACAAAATATTTTCAATAATCAATGTGATCTTTTAAAATAATTTGCTATAAATTCCAATTGAAGGTGAATTGTGGAAACCTTGCAAGAAATACAACAATGTAAAGTGTTTCTAGCACCTTTGTAGTAGTCTGTCAATTCTGAACTTAAGCTTGGTGTAATTTTATTCTATCTGTTACCATGGACTTAGTGTGTATATTAAGAGTGCTAATTAGTAATAAGCTAAGTCTTTTAGTCTGACTTGAGATTAAGCATGATCAATGTATGACACATCACACGCTCTCCAACTCCGTGACACATCACACACTCTCCAACCCAAAGTCCACAAGAAGGACTGTCCCGGCAGACCTATTGTCTCCACATGCTCTTGCTCCACGGAGCTCGTATCCTCGTACCTGGACACTATCCTGTCCTCCCTGGTGCAATCCCTTCCCACCTACATCCATGACATATCACATGCTCTCCAACCCTAGCCTCTTGTAGAAAACTTACCTTTCTTTCCTTAACCTTGACCCATCCCCTGGTGGATCTGCTCTCCCCTCCACCCCCGCACCTGCCTATCAGTATCTCTTACCTGCATCTACCTATCACCACCTTGTGCCCACCTGACTCCCTTCTTTTGTCCACCTATCACTGCTCTGCTTTTCCCTTCTATATATTGGGCTTCGCCTTTTCCTACTTTCAGTCCTGAAGAAGAGTTCTGACCCGAAACGTTGACCGCCTGCTTTTCTCACGGTTGTTGCCTGGCCTGCTGAGTTCCTCCAGCATTATCGTGTTTTTCATCAACCAATGATATCATGAATTTGACAATTGATTGTGAGATAAAATCTTATCAATTGTTTCAAGTCCTGGGATACCAATGTACTGTACCTACCAGTTAACAGGCAAAGAAAACAGACAGTGGGAAAAAATAAAATTGCAACCTCAGAATTTAGTCTGATGTGAAGCTCCAAAACAAGTAATGGTTGTTTTCTCATGCTATTTCAGTGTATCACTTGAACCTTTTTTTCCGAGCATCTATGTGTGCCAAACTCAGGAAGTCCTATGCTCTTCACAGCCAAGTAAATACTTTAAAAGTATTGTAATATAGGAATCATAGCAGTCAGGTTGCACAAAGCAAATGCCAACAATAAAAAACTGATGGTGTTGAGGGATGTACATTGAATGGGAGACTAGAACTGACTCCACTGTAATTCCTCAAAATCATGCCATGCAATCTTTTACTTCCACCTGAGACAGCAGCTGATGCCTGGCTTAATGTTTCAGCTGAAAGAAGTTATCCTAGATAGTGGAGAACTCCCTTAGTATAGCACTAGAATGCCTGCCTAGACTTCTGCGTTCAAATTTCTAGAATAGAATTTGAATCATCTTTACTCAGAAAGGACTACTATCCACTGATAAAATGGCCAATAAGTATTACAATATATCAACTTACATATGTCTGGCACATTTACATGAACAGAACTTTTAGCATTGTGCCTTCTGATATGAAGAGAACAGATAAATAGGATGTGTAATCAAACAAGTTATTTTCATGTAATAATTTTGATGTCTGGATCGGCAATAGGAACAATAGCATAGTCCATTTTGGGTATCTAAATTTCCTTAAAGGTCAGATTTATCAACAGACATTTTCACATTCCGTAGTCATGGAGATTGCTATTTTTGTAGACATCTGCGGCTCTGCCACTTAACATGGAACAGGGCTCAACAGGCAGATTGAAAGATGCCACGGATGTTCAAATGGCATCATCTTGTTGCTTGGAAATCCACAGAACCTAACAAGTTATTTCTGTAATCATTGAAATCACTTTGCTTCTTGGATCAATTTATTTTTTTTTCCATCTGCATCCACCAAGTAGAAATTATTACTATTCAGATGCAATTGAATTTAAGTAATTCAAAGGGTTAATGCCAAAACAATATAAAACAAACAAGCTATGCTGGACTTTAGTATTCATAGGAGTGACGCAGGTGTGCAGAGCAATTATTAAACCTATGAAATGCTGAAATAGAGCAAAGGGCTTCTTGGCGATTCCAGTCGCAGCCACTACTCATGTTAACTAAAATGGATGTTTGTATGTGAAAAGCACACGAGTGAGTTATTCAGGATAACCAAAATTTAAAGAATGTGTAAGTACTTCCTAAAAACCTGCTATTTTAAAAGCCAAAGGTGCATATTTTCAAAATACTGTATGTCAATTATTGTATGCAGTTTGTTCCCTAGCAACAACTTACTTTCCGCAGCGATGAGATTTTAACTTTTATCTGTATTATTACCTGAACTCTGTTGGAGCAAAATTCTAAACGACAGTGCGGTGGACTTGTGGGAAGGTCTTGAAGCAGGCATTGAATTATAGTAAGTACTTTATAAGAATTCACAACTGAAAGTGAATACAGGAAGTGCCTGCAAAGCAGAGATTGAATGTGTGGCACAAGCTGACATTACAGATATCTACTCTTCCCCTCCCTGTTACACAATGTTGATTGTATGAAACCATAAGGATAGGAGTAGGCTGTTCAGCACCTTATGCCTATTCCATCATTCAATTAGGTTATGGCTGATCTGTATCTTTATCGCAAATGCCCTCTTTGGTTATGTAACCCTGAACACCCTTTCCGAACAAACTTCTACTAATTTAAGTTTTTAATTTTTTAGTCAGTCAATGGCCTTTTTGAGAGATTGTTTACAGAATTTTGTTATCCTTTTACACTTGTGTGAGAGGTTTTATGCTTCAAGTAAAATATTCTTGATGCAATACTATTTTTGTTCTTTTTTTTACTTGGGGTTTTCACTTTTTTATTGTTTCTATCACACATTCACAAAGTAGGACCTTTCACTGGTAAAGTGCTGGAATCCGTCTGCTCCTTGGCATCATTGGAAGGATAGTTTCCTTTAAGACCACAGCAAAAATTATGTTGCTAAATGTAATAACCATAAATAATCTTCCTAATATCATTGTTTGGCATCCCTTAGATGCATTGCCTACAAATATTTGAAATGTATGAAGGTTTTTTTTGAAGAAGTCAAAGATTTTTTTTAAAGTTGTCCAGTCACTCAGTTCATTGAGGTACTACCATGGTTAAAGTCCACCCCTACAATTCACTGCATTTTTGGATACTTTGCTCTGATTTATATTATTAATTTATGAAGCTGGCTGTCAAATACTGGTGGCTGTAATAGTACTAACACATAGCCAAATTAGAATAAATTCATAAGATGCTAGATCTTAATTAATTCAACATAGGTTCAGACACAACTTTAAACCCCGTGGGAGAAACACTACAAAATAAGAATTTTGTGGTTACATAGGTTAACTCAGTAATTTACTTGTAATAGAGACATACCAGTAGGCATGGGTTTAGGTCATTTCATCTTTACTGATTGAACAATAAACAGTGCATCATTGTAGAACTTGTCTAATTTTAATTTCCTGTCGTCATACTCAGAGGAACTCCTCCCTTCAACCCCTACACCAGCATTTGTGGAATCTGCCAGTCATTTATCCTGGCTGTCGCCAGTTCCTACACGTTGGCTACTGTTGACCCAATAACATACACATGGCCAATTTAAACTGATCTCCACTGAAATCTCCCTCTCTACAGACTTTGGGCATTTGGTTCATTAATCCAGCTAAGCACTGCAAAGATTAAAAGTATCATATTTGACAATTATTCTGACACTTATCACTTCACCATAAAAATTAATCGCTTTCTCAGCCACTACCTCAGGTTCAATTGGTTTTAAACCCAGGCTGGGAGATAAAGATGGCACCAATGACATGCTTCCTGTTTTTCAACATTAGAATCTTAAAATGGCGCTATCTGGCTTAACCCCACTTCTCTCCCCTTGGTCTAAAGCCTTGTAGATTATAGCTCCTCAAGTGTACATCTAAGAACTTTTTTAAATGTGTGAGGTTTTCTCTCTCCACCACATAAAGAGTCAATGAGTTACAGATCACCACTACCCACTGGGTTAAAAATAATCTCCCATTAAAATTCCTCTTGAATCCTTTTAAAGTCCCTTATGTTTATTAACTTTTCCACTAAGGAGAATAGGTCCTTTCTATCTTCTTTACCTGGGCCTTTCATAGTTATGTACACCTCAATAGAATCTCCCTTCAGGCTTTTACGCTTCAAAGGAAACAATTCCAGCCTTCTCATTCATTCCTCTTGGCTATAATTCTCCATGTCAGGAAACATTTTCTCTGTACAATAATTTTTAATTCCTTTTAATTCCATGAATTTAAAAGAAAGCATTGACCACGGTGAGAGAGGGAGGGGAAATGAAGAAAATTGGGCTTGAGAAAATGCATAACATCATGTTGAAATTAGATCAATCAATCGTACTGCTTTTCTCCATCTTTTTATAGATATTTCCATGGGAACTGGAAAATAACACTTGATAATTCCATTTGAATGTGTATATTTGAAATCAATTACCCATTGCATCCTCGCCGTCACAGAAGAAAGAACAGAATGAGGCATGATGGGGGCATGTTGAACCAGGTTAAAGGTTATGTTAGCTGCTTATCTTGAATGATGTCTGGTGACAAGTGAGAATTCCCCAGTATTGCTCACATAGAATGGCAAGTAAGAATGACATGGGCAACATGAAGTTTTCTTAAAGGGACAGGCTACAGTCTATAAATCACACATGCCAACATTTCTGCAATTTCAGAATGTTATCTGAATTGGTCCAAAACAAACAGGATGATTTTTGGAACTCATTTCCACCCACTGTACCCTCCTTTAGTAACAGTGCTATTAGTTGCCATGGCAATGAAGATGAATTCATGCCTGGTTACTGACAATATTTCAATAGCTGTTTCTGAAAATGTTTTTCATTTCATTTGAGAGAACTAACTATTTTACAGATGCCCATGGATTAAAAAATTAAGGATACCCATTGCATTATTAATATAATATTACATTTCTTTCCATTTACTAAGAGCACCCAGTATGGATTCAGCAAGAATAACGCGGCAAAGAGCAACATCAGTGTGAGATGTTTGCAAGCAGTGAAAGCACTGTGAAACAGATTGGTGCAGTGAAAATGGATGATGCTAACAGTGATAATAAAGAACTTGATATCCCCCAACATGATAATGACGATTCAGAGAGAGAAGGAAAGAAGCACGTGCCCATCCGCAGGAATTCTTTATTTTATCGATCTATGAGGAAGAAAAGACACACCAAGAGTCAGTATGAAACAGCATCACGACAAACTGACAGTAAGTTACTGAGATATTATAAAGTTATTATAAGTTGCATGTGAGGGGACTCAGAATAGTCATGACACTTTACTATACAAAAGCAACATTTAATACATTCCATATATTCACAGCCAGGAACCAATTTTCACTATTGATAAATTTCCCCCTCAGTTTATATTAGGATAAGCAACCCTGGGCACCAGCTTACCTTCTGGTACTTTGTCCATTGTTCATTCTTCATTTGTGAACCTAGACAGTCAGTCACAGCAGGTTACTCAATCATGGAGGACATGGGAAGTTCAGGAGGATTATGAATCTTGTTCTCACTTGACAACTACATGCGTGGTTTCTTTTACTGGCACTCACAACTGAGAACTTCCCCTAGCTTAAGGTCAGTGCGACTACTTATGGTACTCAACTACCGATACAAGTGAGAATATCAAATTCCAGGCAGATTGATCTTCCCAGTTTGTGCTACACAGGGATGTGCCTCAGTTGATGGAGCAATTATTGGATTTATGACTTAATAATTAAAACAATGGGCATTATGCAGCCAGGCCACTCATTATGAACCAATTGTACTCCACTGTTTCTATTTCTTGTTGTACAGAATGTTAACCAATCAGTCTCACTGTAATTGGTGGGAGAAACAGAACATCAGCCACTATTTTTGTTGTTGTGAAGTCGCTTGCAAGTGACATGGTAACATCCTTGTGACGCAGGAATGCTCTGTGAAGGGACTTGTGCCATTGCATTGCAGGATTTGGTAAACACAGAAAAAGGTTTGACAACCATTTTCTCAGCTACTGTGGTCCCTTAAAATCTTGCTCGTGGAAGAATTAATTGCCTAAAGGGTTCCTGTTCACATTGAAATACTTCAAGTGCATAGATCTATCAGTCAGTTTATCCAAGCAGCACCTCCAATGCTTTTCATTCAGAATTCAGAACTCAGACCCACCCTACTATTCAGGTAAGAGAATGGGTTTAACACAGTTTCTATCTGCTCTTGTAACTAGCATTACACAGAGAAAATGTTTCTTTGTTTTCATGCTTAAGGCACTTTAAATAATTGAGCATATAGGCTTTTATTTTTGTTCAAAGTCAATCATAAATTGAGAATTCTATATCCGATGTAAAAACTACAATGTAGCAAAAATAGTTTTTTTCAAAAACTGCAGCATAATATGATTTATCAGTGCATGTGAGATAATGTATAGAATAATAACAAGTAGGGGTATTTGATTATGATTAATCAAGTATTACAAGTACCAATGGTTTGACAGAACTGGATCAATCAAGCAGCTGTTCTTTATTTCTGAGTGTGTCAACAGGCAATTCAGCCACATGATGCATCACAGATTCACACAACATCTTTCCCCCTTCCACCCTCTTCCATTTGATACAAATACACTTTAAGAAAAGGGCAGGGAAGTGTAGCTGTTTTTCACTGGGTTAGCCACAGTTGAGGTTAGTTCACAGAAGAGTGATCAGTTAATTCAATAAAAGATCTCCATTGCGTGTAACAATGACAACAAATGCTGTGTTTACCAAATGAATAATCAAGAGAGCTAACTCATTTACTTAGTAATTGCAGTAAATGTTATTTCTATCATGTAGAAAATATCTTTGAAGATAAATTCCAGTGTAATATACAGAATTGAATTGATATCTTTGCCAGGCTTATGTAATAAGGGAAATCACTCTTGCACAAAGCAATCTAGACTCATCTTGATTTTGAATTTTAAATATACATAAAATCATTAGAACCTAAAGATGGGTTATTACTTCTAATTCTTCAAAGGACTTTTTTAACAAACAAATCTCCAGTGGTATTGGACATGGCAAATAGAGGATAGTCAGGTTTGGCATTAGCATGGAAAATGTTTAATGAAGATGTAGATTTATTTCAATTTGGTAATTTTGTATAATGATTAAATAATAAAACACAATAAGAAATCTAAATCAGGATAACTCATTCATTTAAATTTTGGATGTAAATGAAAAAGTTAAACAGGTGTAAAATGCAATAAACTAGATAATGTCAGAGAGGGTTCTGCAGTACTGTTGGTGGGAAAATTAAAAAATGGTTTTGTATGAAGTAGTCTATTTGAATATTAAAACTGAAAATTTGGAGTGAAGACAGCAAGAAATAATGAACAAGTGCAGAATACAGTAATAAAATATTTCAATAACAGTTTTCTTAATTCATGAATTTAACAACCACTCTGTTCTATTCTGTTAACTGTACACACTAGTTGGCAATGGGGCTTGAAGGCTGTGAAGTTTATCCGGAGATGAATTTATTTTTGAGAATATTTGTATTGTTTGATAATTTCGAAGAATGATGACCAAGGAAGATGATAAATGTGTGACAGAGCATTGTCTGTTTTGTAGTTACTTCCATTAGTCTAACAATTGTAGTAAGAGAAAGAAGTGGAACAAGAATTGCCAGACAAGTACAGTATTTTAAAGTACAAAGTCTAAGCAATGGTTATTGTGTTACTAATTTTTCAATTACTGTTCAGTGCAATGTCCTAATGAATGGAGGCTTGTGCAAGGGGTTATGAGCAAGGCGCGCACCCTAATCCCCACCCAACACACACACTCGCATACATAAATCTGGTGAGTTGCGGATGTGTTTGCACTAATTTCCACAATTACTGTCGACCAGATCATAGTCAGACCAACCTTTCTCCCATGATTGCTTACTGCAGTGAGATGGAGCAGTCACTGAACAGAGAATGAGCTTCAGGTAGAGCTCGCTAGAAAACCCTGATGAGCTTTTGACATCCTGCTGATGTCAGGAACCCTTGAACTGAAATCAGAAACATTTAAAAATAGTTCAACAAGATTAAAATATTTTAAAAAGTTAACACTATTTTTTAAAACTGAAGAAAATCAATTTAATTAGAAACAACTTCATGATTTTAAGTGATAAAATTAATTTTAAAAATTAATAAAAAATAAGGAAAAATAAATCAGATCTCTTACTGCATTTACCTTTTCAGCCAGGGTTAGCAACCTCATAGAAATGAATGGGGTCACAATGCATCCACCAGCAATTATTGTTGTAAAGCTGAGGTTCTGGATATGAAGAGCATTCAGCTCCCGGGAAAATTCCAGTTTAATGAGAGTGCAAGAGGTCAGAAATGCAGTCATCCAACCGCCCAATCATTACTTGCTTCTGCAGTGCATTGTGCAGATTCAGAATTGAGAAAGGAACTGACAGCACCTCACAGTGACAAAGACATGGGTTCAATTCCGATCTTGGATGCTGTTCCTGTGGAGTTTGCACGTTTTCCATGTGACTGAGTAGGTTTCCTCCAGGTGCTCCAGTTTCCTTCTATATCCCAAAGATGTTCAGATTGGCAGGTTAACCGGCCACTACAAATTGTCCCTTGTGTCCCGTGACTGGGAGAAACTTGGGAAGTGGGGTGGAATGAATGTGGTGAAAATAAAAAAATGGGATTAATGTAGGGTTAATGTAAATGGGTGTTTGATAGTTGGCTCAAATCTGGTGGGCCGTAGGGTCTGTTTCCGTGCTGTATGAAGTGAGCGGGCAGTTCTGTATCGATCCACCAGTTGAAGAGCAACGTGATTCAGCCCATTCTGGGTGTGTTTGTGTGTCCTTTCAAAAACCAGTAGATCTAAAGCCTTACACATCATACTCCCAGTTAATGGTTTTCACTGCAACAGAAACACCAAATGCTGGAAACACTCAGAGGTCAGGCAACTTCAGAAGAAAGAGAAACAGAGTTAATGTTTCAGGCTGGAGATGCTTCATCAGTACTGGGATAGGCAGCAAAAAGCTGCAAGGAGGGTGGGGGAGAGATGGAAAGGTCAAAGGAAATATTTCTGACAGGGAGTGGCCAAGGTTGCATTGGGGATAAGCTGCTGATGAAGTTATCTTGTTGATAAATTTATAAGGACAGTTAGAGGGAGAGAACTTGAAGGCAGTTGAGGGAGAGAAAACTTAATAAAGATGAGGACAGTTAGAGAGCACAAACACAGGAATATAGAAGACGTAGGAAAAGCACAGCAGGTCAGCTCACATTAGTGGAGAGAGAAAATGTGAGCTAATATTACAGATGGATGACTTGCAGCAGAACTGATGCGAGCAAAGAATGCAAGTTACCGAAGTTGTAGAATTTGATCTCAAATCTGGAAGGCTGCTATGTCTCTAGACAGAAGGTGAGTTGTTATTGCTTAAGCTTCTATAGGGCCTTGTTGGACCCATCTTTATACAGGTCTTTAATTCTCCATCCCACTCCGTACTCTCTGTCCTCTCTGTCTGTGGCCTCCTGCACTGGTTAGTACTGTTGTAATTACTGGCTAATACTGTGTTATAATACTAACTCCATTTTTCTCTCTCCACGGACATATATTAGGCATTTCCTACAGGTCTGACATGCATTTTACTGTTTTTACATATCCCTTGATTTGTTTTCATTCTTTCCAACTTCTCCCATAAATCAAATCAACCAGATGGCATCATCAACAGTTATCACCATGGTAATTCTGGCCCCACCATATCAAAGACTTTCTATCCCTCTTCCACTTAAACTCTCCCACCGCAACTTAAGGCTCACATGTTCCCTCCCTTTCCTAGTCCTGATGAAGGGTATTCAACCTGAAACATAAACTCTATTTCCTTTTCTCTGACCTGCTGAGTGTTTCCGGTATTTTCTGTTTTCATTTTAGATTTCTAGCATCTGCATTTTTAAAAAATTTCTAACGGCTTTTAATGATTGAATTGAAGAAATGATTAAATTTTGGATGAAAGCATAGGTGTATAGCATGTGTTCTCCAAACCGTGCTGTAGAGTGATGTGCTGAATTATTGCAATAAACTTTGATTGTATTTGTAGTATTGGCTAATAACAGATAGAAAGAGATTTACACAGGAGGCAAAGGAATTGCATTGTACCATGACTCACCAAAAGTAAAACAAAATTTGCGGCTGGTTAGTTATCACCACAGAAAGCAGGAGGTGGATTTAAATTGTCAGGAATGTGATAATAATGAATGCAGCCTGGGTCCTTGGAAATGAATAATCTTTACAACATTAGCGATGAAAATATGAGAATAGGTATACTGTTTGGAAGCATAGATATGAGGGATAAATGTATAATTCAAAAAAAAACGATAGCACAGCAATATTCACAGCAATAAAAGAGGTTATTGAGATTCAAACTCTTCCTTCTTTTCACACAATTTATTTTCTCGCCCTTCTTGCTTTAATGTAGTGGTGTCTTGCTGGGAAACATTTCCATGTACAACATTACTCATCCAATATATTGTCCAAATGCTCATTATTCATACATAAACCTGGACAGTGAATGCTGTAGATTTAATTATGCTTTTGCAATTCAGTCAGCCTTAGTCTTGTCTTTACACAATATTCACACAGTGGCAAGAGCACTACATTTTGTAGTTTTCTTTAAATTATAGAGAATCTATACAATATAATTCTAAAAAAGGAATTTTTTTTGAAATACCATGATGTTATGATGAAATGCCTTTGTTCATGTAAATACAGTGCCTTTATAACAGCATGTAAATTGATGGGAAATCCATGCAATATCAGAACCTTTATTAGTATTTGATAGATATAAATTAGATTCCGAAACAAAAGATTACTTGTAAAGTTAAGTCACGGAAGGCTGATATCAGGAGTAAACCATGAGCAAAAATAGAATCATTATCTTCAGCTGCAGTTAGTGAAACATCAAAATCTAACTAAATTTTAATGAAAGGCTAAACATGTGGAATGAATGCTTCAAACTAACAAAATGCAGAATGTAAGATAATGAAGGAAATTAATTTAATTGTGTTTAAGGAAAATGAAAAATTGCTAAAAAGGCTGATATCAGAGTCATGCAATTGGAAAACTAATTGTTGTAAGACATAACAAGTGCTAAGCTTGTGTTGTTAGCTTGGGCTTTTCATTCTAAAATGGTATCTGACACCCAAAAGTACTTTTGTAGTTTGTGTCATGCCAGACCCATTTTGCTGAGATCGTTATCATGAAAATGTGCAGAGTAGGCAGGTCATAATGCTAGTCGATGTGCAGCATTGCTTGGTGCCTGTGCTATCAAACTGAATGTTTCAGCTAAACCTTCGGCTAATCACACAGAACCATCCTATTGCTATTGAGTGTCTCTGATCCCGGAGGGCTGTCTTTGGGCTGTACCATTTGAGTGTGAGTGACAGCAGCCTTATGTAGTAGACTGGAATGTAATAGCACCAAATTTAACTTTAAGAGCAAATGCAGAGACAAAAAGGTGCACGCTTCCATCTTGAGAGATGGCAGCAAATTCACCCTCCTCAGAGCACTTTATTGTGTGTGCCTTTCAGTGCTGTTGATAGGAATCCCCTGGCAAAGCTGATAAAGTGTTAGAAGCACAAATGACCTACTCCTGCTCCTCCTTCTAATGTTGTATGAGATTCTAAGGGTCCTTATGAAAACTGGATTCTGTAGCCATAATGATAACAAGCAAACATTGCATAGCAGAGTGTGACATATCACTGCTACATAGACACTGCTACTGCTAGCCTGAGGGCACATACCACCAGGCTCAAGGACAGCTTCTATCCCACGGTGATAAGACTATTGAACGGTTCCCTTATAAGATGAGATGGACTCTTGCCCTCATAATCTACCTTGTTATGACCTTGCACCTTACTGTCTACCTGAAATGCACTTCCCTGTAGCTGTGACATTTTACTCTGTATTCTGTTATTGTTTTTATTCAATGAACTGTGTAATGAATGGATCTGTATGAACAGTATGCAAGAAAAGTTTTTCACTGTACCTCAGTAAAAGTGACAATAATAAACCAATACATCATAAAGTTGAGTGTTGCACTACGTTGCTTTACATACTGAGGTTCTCCATGGGTTGCTAATATATCAAGCATTTTATTGTGTGTAGCATTCAGTCTTGATTTGTAGGGTGCCCCATCATAGTGCACATCAGACTATTGCAGCAGAAACTGTGTGCAATTTTGACCTCTTGGATATTGGGACATAATCTACCTTGGCATGATTGCATATACCTAATGAAAAGCTAAAATTTCCACCACCTTTAATGAGATTCCATGACCAGGCACGTCTTCCCTTCCCATTCCCTTTCAGCATTATGGAGGGACTATTCCCTTTGCGGCTGCCTGGTTCACTCTTGCTTCTTTTCCAGCCACTCCTCTACTCACAGTCCTTTCCCAAGCAACTGCAGGAGAAATAACACCTGCCTTTCACCTCATCTCTTTCACCATCCAAGATCCCAAATAGTCCTTTAAGGTGAAGCAGAGATTTGCTTGCACATCTTCCAATTTAGTGCGTTGTATTTGATGCTCACAATGTGGTCTCCTCCACGTCGGAGAAACTAAAGGCAGATTGAGCGACTGCCTTGCAGGACATGTCTGCAAGGGTGACCTTGAGCTTCCAGGTGCCTTCCACATTAATTCTTCATCCTACCCCCACTCTGACCTCTCTGTCTTTGGCCTTCCAATGTAAGCTTATGGAAGAACACCTCACTTTTCATCCAGCTATGTTGCAACCCTTGGGACTCGATTTCAAGTTCAGCAATTTCAGATAACCAACCTTTCCTGTTTGTGTTAGAACTGGACCGTTCAACTGTAACCTTAACTTACTTTTTCTCACTCCTCAAATGCTACCAGACCTGCTAAGTCATTCCAACATTCTCTTTTATTTCAGATTAATAGCAACTGCTGTTTTCTGCATCTCACAAATCCAGCATTGCTTTCTTTTCCCTCCACTGCCCTCATTCGTCTTCCTCTAGTTGCACTCTTCAGACAGATCAGCTGCAAGTAACAGGCTCGGCCTTCCTCTCACGCATTGCAACAACAGCATTGGCTTTCCTAGATGATCTTGAGTTCCAGCTTGTCACTGATATTCCGTCCCTTCCTCTCTCTGAAACTTAAAATGCACATAATTTCTTATTCTTCCTATTTTGATAAACTATCACTGGCCTGAAATATTAATTTTGTTGAGGGAAGGGTGGGAAATTAAGAGATATGTGCCTACACCATCTACAGCTTCTAAATCAGAAGAGGTCATAGGATTCAGGGAGATACATTGTGAGAAGGAGGATTAGGTAAGGAAATACCAGCATCTTTAAGATTTCTGCCCTTGACGCCATGACCTCAGGAATAGGTGCTGTGTATCATCTCACTGTGGTGGAGCCAAAGTTTGCTGCTGCAACACTTTGTCCTGGGGGGGGGGGGGGAAGGGGTGGGAGAGAGAGAGCAAGAGATGTGTCAGTGAGTGTCATGCATTGAGTTCACGTGTTAAGGGTTTTAAAAAAGAAAGTAAATATTTCATTTCTATAGCACCTCTCATGATCTTAACATTGCCAAAGTTATTTTGTAGCCACTGTTTAAATGTAATAAAAAGGCAGCCAAATTGCACACACAAAGCTTTCTGATCAACAATATGACCAACCAAATAATGTATTTAATAGTGATGTTGACAGAGATTTGCAAACTAACCAAAATACCAGTGATTTTCTTTATCTTCTTTGAAGTAATTCCATGGGATCTTTTACATTCACCAGAAATGGTTATAAAGGGGCTGTAGTTAAAGCCTCCCCTTGAACGACTGGACATTCAACAGCACAGCACTCATTCAGTACTCCTCTGAGTTTTGTGCTCGTCTCTTGTGAAATTTTAGCCCACAGTTTTCTGACTCAGAAGCGAAACTGCTATTAATAGAACCACCATTGACAACTCTTGAATAGTTGGCAATATTGCAGATTATATGTTATGGATGTGAAACTTGTGGAAGTGGTTAAGAGAAATCTATGAGTCCTGATTGCTGGAGACTACTAGGCAGTATGTGATGGCCTGTAGAGCACTGAACATTTTCTAAGGCTACTGATGGAGTTGGAGGGCTCTGCCATTTGCCCTTTACCAGTGCTTGCTCCATCTAGTTAATCAGACCTTGACTCTTAACATTGACTTCAATCATATTCTAAGAGTTTAACCTCTTGAAATAGAGCATTTTTCTCTTCTTCTTCATCTCCTCCACCTCACACCTCCACTGCAGTACTGGAAAATCCTGGAAACCACTTTCTATCATATAATAATATTATTTTTATATTATCATAATGTTGGCTAAGGTTTACTTGGGACCATTCCTACCTTTAAATGAGAAGGACATGGGTTCAAGTTCCACTTTAGAGACCTGAATGTAAAAATCTCCAGTAGTGTGTTGAGGGACTGCTACATTGTCAAGGTACCTTTCACAGATGAAATATTAAACTGAGGCCCATCTTCTGTTGGCACAACGTCATGGGCCGAAAGGCCTGTACTGTGCTATGATGTTCTATGTTCTCTCACAAATGGATATGGTGGACCCCATGGCTTTGTTTCACAGAAGACAGGGAAGATCTCTATGTCCTGTCCAATATTTAACTTAAAGTTCCTTATTTCCTTACAACACAAAAGGAGGTCATTTTTGCCCATTGCCTATGCCTTCTCACAAATCAATCCCATTTTCCTACTCATTTTCATGGTACTATTCTCCTCACATTCCTATCAATCTCTCTTGACTGCCTCCCCCCTTCCCCCCTCCCCCTCCCCCTCCCCCTTCTCCTCACCCCCACTCCCCTCACCCCTTCCCCTCCTTTCCCCTCCCCTCCTTTCCCCTCCTCTCCTTTCCCCCTCTCCCCTCCTTTCCCCTCCTCTCCTTTCCCCCTCCCCCCTCCTTCCCCCCTCCCCTCCTTCCCCCCTCCCCTCCTTCCCCCCTCCCCTCCCCCCCCCTCCCCCCTCCCCTCCCCCCCCCCTCCCCCCACCCCTCCCCCCCTCCCCCCTCCCCTCCCCCCCCTCCCCCCTCCCCTCCCCCCTCCCCTCCCCCCTCTCCCCCCTCCCCTCCCCCCCCTCCCCCCTCCCCTCCCCCCCCTCCCCCCCCTCCCCCCCCTCCCCCCCCTCCCCCCTCCCCTCCCCTCCCCCCTCCCCTCCCCTCCCCCCTCCCCTCCCCCCTCCCCCCTCCCCTCCCCCCCTCCCCCCTCCCCTCCCCTCCCCCCTCCCCTCCCCTCCCCTCCCCTCCCCTCCCCCCTCCCCTCCCCTCCCCTCCCCTCCCCCCTCCCCTCCCCTCCCCCCTCCCCTCCCCTCCCCTCCCCCCTCCCCTCCCCTCCCCTCCCCCCTCCCCTCCCCTCCCCTCCCCCCTCCCCTCCCCTCCCCCCTCTCCCCTCCCCTCCCCCCCTCCCCTCCCCTCCCCCCTCCCCTCCCCTCCCCTCCCCCCTCCCCTCCCCTCCCCTCCCCCCTCCCCTCCCCTCCCCTCCCCCCTCCCCTCCCCTCCCCCCTCCCCTCCCCTCCCCCCTCCCCTCCCCCCTCCCCTCCCCCCTCCCCTCCCCCCTCCCCTCCCCCCTCCCCTCCCCCCTCCCCTCCCCTCCCGTCCCCCCTCCCCTCCCCTCTTTCACTCATTTACACACTATGAGCAATTCACAGTGACCAATTAACCAAGAGCATCTGGGAAAAATCCACGGGAGAACACGAAGGCTCCTTAAAGACAACATCGAAGGCCTGAATTGAATGACTAGCTGCACCATTGTGCCGCTATCTGCTCATTATCAGAGTGTCCTTTTGTGGAAGCTTGCTTTGCACAAATTGCTTTTCTTGTATCCTACATAAATGGCTACACTTCAAAAAGTACTTCATTGGCTCTGAAGCACCTTGAGATAGCCTGAAAAGGCAACACATTAAATTTTCACGATGAAAAACAGCATTCACTCCAGCATATTTTATCAGCCTTTAAATGGCTAAGATTAACTTTAAGTAGTGGAAGCTAGCTTTAAGTGGCTTAGGCCAGCTTTAAGTGGTGCCAACACTCACATCATTGACCCCTGCTGAGGTATATCACCAACCAATAGTGTGGTTAGCACTGCTATACATAATAATCATGTTAATTAGCACACACATCAAATTGTTGTGCTCTCTGCATTAGAGATAACAGGCGTAAGTTAACCCCACATCTTAATCAGCCATCCATTTTCAGAGCTTGTAAATTTGGTCCTCCCAGAAATAGTAAATTAAAACATTTTTTTGTACTGACGCAGACAGTATTGAGAAGAAAAAGCGTGGTGTGACCTACTAAGTGCAGCCAGCCATTTCTTGATTTGATACAGTGCTGAGACTGGATATGCCTAGGAATAAAATACAGAAAGCAACAGAAATGAAGATTGCTAAAACCATACTAGGATGTTAAAACCAATATGTACAGAGCATAAGGATGAACTGTGTGGAATTGTGAGTATGCCAGGGAGATTAGAGCAATCTTCAACAGAATGGACACGTAAGCATGATGTTGGAGAGGAGAATAAAGAAGAACGAAAGGGGAAGCAGAATCAAGGAGCAACAGAACTGGCATGGATGCAGTTAATTGGGAAGGTTCCACAGAATTGGCTGAGCCTCTTAAGTGGGACTATACTACGTTGCACAGGACTTCTGAGGGATAATGATTTGAACATTTAATTTTCAATGTAGAAGATAAAAATTAAAATAAAATTAAAATTTGAGTTATTAACAGATTAGCATTTTATCATATTTTAATGGATTTCAGATTTTTATATTTACAGGCTGACTAATTGTAACAGTGACTTTCAGAAATAATTTAACAACTGCTGTATTATTATCAGATGGAAACTTCTGATAATATATCACAGGACCAATTATACAATGTGCAGCATGTGAAGCTAACACTGGTGTGTGCACAGTGACGTACTCCCACAGTTGTTGAGAAGGCTGAATGTGATTTATATGGTAGACATTGCTGCTGGCTTGCCTTCCCCTCAAACATCAGGTTCTCTTCTATTGTAAGTATAAAAACACAAGTTCACACCATGCGTGTACAGGAATTTATATTGGCATAGGTATGAGTTAGAGTCAGGGGTTACAGAATGAAGACTTTTAACTATGCTGAATGGCTACAGTAAATTGAGAATTTTGAATCCTTGTAGTTGTTCTGAGTCTGAATTTTGAGGTCACCGACCTGACATTTGAAGGTCCACTCCCTGAGACAAAACTGGATTAATTTCTTTATATGTCAATCCATACGACAGTGCTTCCTGTCACCACTACCTCTGTAATCAAATTAAGTACCAGGTGTATCTATTCTGTGGGGTTCAAGGTTAGGCTGAATAAATATGATTTAATAGGCTCAACATTTTAATTTAACAAAGCTTTACTTATTCAGTATACAATATAATTGCATATTTGTTGTTTGATAATTTGCTGTTATAATTCTGCTAATATAAATATATTACAAAGTACATGAAACAGTCAAAATCTATAAAAATCCATATAATTTGAAAGTAATTTTTCATTCAAGTCGCTCTATTTTTAATCACGCTACAAACTGCATAATACCCCTAGGTTGGATGCCATGATGGAAATGGCACTTATAAGATTACAGAAAACTAATTATATGTTTTTAAACTTAGATTATGTGGTGATGCAGCAAGCTGTGTTGAAAGTTTAACTTTTTCTTGGCTTTATTTGGTTAGATGGCTGCATGAAGGATGATGGGCTGCAGGAAAGACCAATTCATCTAGGACGCACTCCCAAACACTCAGGTTCATTGCCTTGCTGGAAAATACCCACGAACACTCCTCAGCACATGCAGAGATCACCACTATTCAGCAACAACCTTGGGTAAGAACAGAGGTAAACAATTCCATTTGAATTGTGAAAGTGAAAACAATGAACACAAATTATTGGACAATATGAAGCAGCACTTGAAGTGGATGTGATGAAATTGTGATGTTTTATTAAAATGCTTCAACTGATGTTCCAGTGTTAAGGGATCTAATTTAACCTTGTCATAGGTAACAAGCAGGCAAAGGCTTGCTTCCCTGACTGTGACACAGTGAGACCTGGGTCTTGCCTGCATGCCTCCAGTCAGCTCCCAACCTAAAAATGATCTGAAACCAATCTTTATGCTGTTGGGCAGGAGCAGAATACTGTGAAAATTGTAGTGAGGCACCAGAGGAAAGGCAGCCATGCACTCATGTAAATTGGGAGGAAGGGTCTTTAAGAGTGTCACATAGGTGAAACTCCTTAAGATATTTTAATATTCCTCAAGGGGCCTGGAGGTGCACTTGCTCCTTATGGCCTCAGAAGGCAAATTAAGAAAAAAGTTTTAAGGCAATTCCTTAAGCCGTAACTCTTCTTGCCAATATGTTTAACAAATATGAGACTATAAAGGCTTTTCTGCTCAATCAGTGCTTAAAATAGTGACCATGCCCAAAATGCCCATTTTCTAAATATTGAAGTAAGGAGTCCACAACTTCCGCATTGTTCAGAAATAATGTCAACACAGGCAATTTTAACCAAGTTTTCACTGAGTTAGGAGAAATAAAATTACCCAGTTGTCCATGGGGTGCTTTGTAATCATCTTGATGGGAATGTGGAGTGAATAAAATGGTATTAATGTAGGATTAGTGAAAATGGATATTTGATGGTTGGTATGGATTTAGTAGGCCAAGGGGCCCATTTCCATGCTGAATGACTGAATGATTTTAAATCTGTTCTGATTCTGACAATGTTTGTATGAATGTACATGCTGAAATTACATAGCGCTGGTAGGATTAAAATTGTCCCAGTGGTTCCGTGGGAGGATTTGCAATAAGTTAATGAAATATGTACAGACTCTTGTTTGTATGGATGTGCATGACGAAATTATACTGGCATGTTGTCTGCAGTTGAGATCTCCTGGACCTCAGAAGGGTATTGTTTGTCTATGATGGATTGAGGCAGGGAACAAGGTAATTCCAAGTAGCGGACTAATGGAAAGGTTTTCATAATGAGTTGTAATATTTTTGAAATAAAAACAAAAATTGCTGGAAATAGTCACCAATCAAGTAGCATCTGTGAAGAGAGAAACAGAGTTAAAGGTTTCAAATCAATGACCTTTCATCAGAAAGGTCATGAGGCACTTTTCCAGCATCTGCAGGTTTTTAAATGTTTTGAGCTCATCAAGGTGAATGGACTTTAAATAAAAATAGAAAATACTGGAAATACTCAGCAGATCAAGCAGTATTTGTGGAGGTGGAAACCAAGTTAATATTTCAGGTCAATGATCTTCTTTCAGAATGGAATTCCTTCTGTTTTACATTCCAATGCCAGCACAGCTGTTTAAGGAATGAACCTACTTTCAGTTTTTCATGAACATGATACTCCGGCCCCACTCTCAATCCCAACATGCCAGTGATAGTGTCATTTTATTCCATTCCCACATCATATGATCTCTCTGGATGGGTAGTTCAGGATTAGGTACAATAATTCTCCATAGAATCATGCTTACATTAAAAAAATCATGTAGAACACACAACACAGAAGTAAGCCATTCAGCTCAACCATCCACAATATGTTCCACTTGAGTTTCCTTACATCCTTCTTCATTCATCTCCCTCACCACAACCTTTTTGTTTTGTTCCAGTTTCCATTTAAATGTATCTGTACTATTGAGCTCATCCATCCATATTCTATATTACTAAATTACATATACTTCTTCATTTAATTGTTTTACATTGATGAACTTAATTTTGCTCTAAGCCACCAGCCTTATTTCTTCCCAAGGTAAGGGAGACCTTGCAATTATGATATCATTCTTGTAATTGTTTTGGCATCATTTTCTGTGCTCTATATTTTTTTTATAACCTGCCAACTAGAACCGTTCCCAGTTATCAAAGCTTGACTCAAGTTACCAGAATTTTACTACTTTCTACTTCTCTAGAAATATTCCAGACTTGTTTTTTTTCAAGAGTCCTGTTAATCTAAATTACTACATTCAGTTATCTGTGTTAGATTGCGTTGTCTCTAAGCTCCATTTGGATTCCTGTTTCTAAGTTAAATGTAACCTCATTTTTTTGGACTGATGTATAATAATTTGCATTCAATTGTATTGAAATTCCTTTGTTAATTATGTGCCCAGTTTCTAAGTTGAGAAATGCCCTTTTAAAATTGCAGTTCCTTTCTATTGGAAACACTAACTGTTTCCACATGCTAGTGTTGATCTGCAAGTTTAACAATTGTGTTGTAGATTCCAATGTCTAAATTGCAAATATAAATTATGAACAACTGTAGTTCTGGCACTAATGCTTCCTGAACTCCCTATCCTATCCCCTGCAGCTCAGAATGTCTCCTTTGTGCATTCTGCCCAGCAACCAGAGAACCATCTATCCTCCTTGTCAATCAGTTCTCCATGCTTTAACTTTGAGAAGTTTTGTGGAAATCTGGATATATGACATCTACTACAATAGCATGGCCAATATTCCCTCTCACCACTTAAAGGAATTTGGAGAACTTGGCCCCTCTTGAAATCTATGGCGGCTGCTGTTTATGATAATTTTGATCACCAGATGCTTTTTTATTTTCACTTTTAGTAGGAATTCCATTAGTCTTCTTGCCACCAACATTAAGGTCACTGGTTTATAGTTTGCTGGATATATCCTACTTCCCTTCTTAAAAATAATCATAGCTTTAACCACTTAGGATCACTGAATTATCCTGCCACAGTGGCACAGCAGACTGTGCAACTGCCTCACAGCTCCAGCGATACAGATTCAATTCTGACCTCCAGTGCTATCTGCATGGAGTTTGGATCTTCTTGTGGAATTTGGATCTTCTTCTGGGGACACAGTGGCTTTCCCCTGAGTGCTCTGGCTTCCTCCCATATCCCAGAGATATGCTGATGTTTAGGTTAATTGGCCACTGTAGACTGCCCCTAGTGTAGGTGGGTGGCAGTAGAATCAGAGGAATGTTAATGGGCATGTGTGAGAGAATAGGTGGGAGGAATGGGTTTAATGGGAATGCTCTGAGAGCCTGCATAAACTTGATGGGTTAAATGGGCTCCTTCTGTGATGTGAGAAATATGAAATAAAAGACCATTCAGTCCAATGAGTGTGCTGGCTCTTTGCAATCAGTGCCACTCTCTGTTATGTTTTAAATTATCTTCCTACAAATGCCTATCCAATTACCTTGGAAATCCATGATTAACTTTGCTTCCAACACCCTTATGAGTTCCAGATCATAACCACCCTCTGCTTAAAAATATTTTTCCTTGCATGCTCCCTGCCTCTTTTGCCCATTACATTGAATTTGTGTGCCCTGGTCTTTAAACCATCAGCTAATGGAAGCAGCTTTTCTCTCCCCTATCTCAGCATGTCATGGTCTTTTATTCACCTCTATCGAATCTTCTCTCAACAATTTTGCTGTAAGGAGGACAACTCCAGCCTCTCCAGTTTAACCTTGCAGCTGCCATCTCTCATCCCTGGAAACAATCTAGTAAGTTTCCTCTGCACCCCCTACAGGACCTTTTATATCTTTCATGAACAAGTAGTGACCAGAATTTGACACAATTCTTTATTGTGGCCTAACCAATGTTTCATATAACTTCAGTATAACCTCCCTGTCTTTGTGCCTCAATTTATGAGTCCAGAATCCCATGTGCTTTTACTAACTGCTCTGTCGACATGTACTTCCACTTTTAAAAGTGTATGCAGTCCTCTGGCACTATACTCACTTCTAATTAATTATTAACTATATGTAATCATGCTTTAGTCAGTTGTTTGCTATCTTCTTTTAAAATGCATAGACTACCAGGGATTACTCCTTTGAGTCTGATTACTTTGTTTTACATTTCTCCTCTTTTAAATTGAAATCCAGTTATATCTTTCTTAATCTCATCCTCTAATTTCATCGACCTGATCTGCCTCCCTGATAAATAATGAAAAGCATATTTTTTTTAATATTTCTGTCATTTTGCTATCTCTGCTAACCATTTAATTGTGTTTGTCCCTTAATAAACTGACTCTTGTTCTGACTTGCCCTTTCTTATTTGGTGCCTGTAGAATACTTCATTATTTTAAGTTCCATGATAATATAGTTTTAAAATTCCTTTTTGTCTTCCCAATTATTTTTATCAGCTTCTCCTAACCTCTTTGTATTATCATTTTTCATGGTTTCCCCTATACTCTTTCCTTCATCTCAACTTTTTCCTTTCAGACAGAAGTTCAATTTCCCAATTCAGCTCTAAACTTGAGGCAGATACTTTAAGCAGATTTATTTTTTGATAATGTAAAGCCTGTTTAGCCCAATTAAAATCTGCTTATTGAATTACTGGGTCCTTTGGTACCATCCTCAACTGAATTTCATTAAATACACCAGCTGTACTTTGCCCTACTTTGAACAGAAGTGAAAGAAAGAGAATAAAACAAGATTTCTGCTCTTTAGCTTCCAGTTCCAGATTTTATGTCCCCACATCTCTTGCTTTAGGCTGTACTAACTACCCATGTGTTTACCTTCAGAGGAAGTGTAAAGCCAGGGTTTCTGATTCCTTCCTCTTTAACCAGGTCAGCCGTAAACATACTAACCAAACTGATTATCATTTTGTTGAATAAAGTATCCTCAGCAGAGACCTTGTGCTAGGCTCACATAAATAGAAGTACTGACACAAAAATAGGTGTGCTGTTTTATTGGGTCGTTGGGAGATGAAGAAATGAATTGCTCCGTGACCTTTGTGATAATACATAATAGGTAAGGCTTAGTAACATCATATCTCAGTGTTGTTGCTTATGGCAAAGATGTCCAATGTTAACATTATTTTAAAGCACACTCCAGAAACTTCTCTGTGTAGGGCAAAAAAAATCAAAAATCCCAAAATGTGATGGACCCATTTTGTGGCAGATTGCTGTCTGCTTCCATTTCCCAATATCCTTTTCATTTGCTATGTTCCTTTTATTGGAGGTCATCCAGGACCCAAACACACAAGAACTCACCCTACTAAGAGCCAAGAATGAAGGAGCACTTCTAAGAGATTCTCAATCAACATTGTGTCTTTGGCGTGGATGCCCTCGACTCCATTCCACTGCATGCTATCTGCTACAATCTAGAGAGGTTGAAAAGGATTATCCCACAGCTGGGAAACAACAAGGCTGCTGGAGAAGACAAAATCCCTGTAAGGTGGAGAAATGCTTCTGGCATGAGTTTCTGAGATCTGAGGAGAATACTTCCTCATCTGAGGAGAACATGCCATGTAATGGTGATGGTTTTCAAGAAAAGAGAAAATCACAGTAATTACAGGGGGATGTCCCTGCCACAGGGAAAGTCATTACAAGAAACCTTTTCAAATGCCTGCTCCCTGTGGCTGAAAAGCTGCTCCCACAGTTGCAATATGGATTCTGGGACACAATGGACCTGTTCTTCACCATATGATAAATCAGAGGAAAATGTTCAGTGAAGCACCAATAACTGCATGTGACCTTTCTTAACCTTTAAAAAGCCTCTTTGAGAAAAATGTAACTTTCTCACCAACCCATGGGAATCCCTGATTGCTCAAACTGGGGGAGAAGCATCTTGGAAGGCAGCTAGAGCTTTGAGTTTCTCTGACAGCAGCACATTGAGGCCAAGGGCTAACAGTAGAAAGGACACACAATAATCCAGTCTACCTGCCAACATGCCCCATCTTGTTCTGTCTACCCAAGCTGTAGCAGAATCTGCAGGTCCCATATTAGCCTCATCAGCCACCTCCACAAAACTCGAGTGAAAATAAGTCATCCTCAATCCTCTCAAAGAAGCAATGGAAGGTGCCTTTGTTTTATCATCCAGCATTTGAGCTGAGTGCCCATTCACAATGAGCACACACCAGCCAGTGGCTCCAAAAGTGCAACCTTCATTTGTCAAACTGTAAACACACACTGCCTTGGAAATTAAAGTAGATCCTCATGAGGAGGATAAACTTAGGCAAAGACTGATGGGTTGAATAGTCATTTCCTGTGCTGTAAATTGTACATAATAATTTAAACAAAGAGTGCATCAGTACATCTAAAATGTCACCATGATGTGGTTATGAGCATTACTCTGTACCTTTACACCAAAAAA
This sequence comes from Pristis pectinata, assembly GCF_009764475.1. Lineage (NCBI taxonomy): Eukaryota > Metazoa > Chordata > Chondrichthyes > Rhinopristiformes > Pristidae > Pristis > Pristis pectinata. Next base: position 70,183,413 of record NC_067410.1, on the reverse strand, counting down.
AAGATATTTATATAGTGATCGTCATATCCTTTTAAGGGCAGCTTGCAGTGATTTATGTCCAATGAAGTATTTCTGAAACACCGTCAATGTTGTATCAAAGGAAAACACTAGTCAGTTTTCACACAGCATCTCCCACAAACAGCAACTTGATAATATGAACGATAACTTGCACTTTTAGTAATGTCAAGTTAGAGCTAGATATGGGCTAGAACATTGGGGATGAATCCACAACTGTTCACAAATTAATGACTACCATTGGATCTCTTACGTCCACTTGAGAGCAGAAAGCGCCTTGGTTTAACAGATCATCAGAAAGTACCTTCAAATGTGCAGCACTGCCCTGAAGTGTCAGCCTCAAGTTTTGTACCTAAGTATGTAGAAATGGGAATTTCCTGAGTTGAGGGTGTTACCAACTGAACTGCAACTTACAAACTGCAATAGGAAAAGTCAAAGTGGCAAGGTCTGTTTGATATTGATAGTTCCTCTGGGGAAAGTTTTTTAGATAAGCACAGTCTATTAAGTTTAGGAAGGCTCCTTTGGTATATAGCATTGAACACTGCCCAACCTCTCTCCTTTCCTTTAAAAGTTAGATTTATAAATATAGAGTCAGCTTAAAATGAGTCAGGTCTTGCCCTCTAGATTGATCTTAGCACAGTGTAAAAGAGAAAAACAATAACAGTGGGTTCTCGGCAATACATGCTGATGATTCACAGTGCATCTGCAATTCATCAGTTTGCAAGCAATTGTTGTGCTTATAAGAATAAAGCCTTTCAGGTAAGGAACACAAAAGTCAAGTAGCATGGAGGTAGGTGCCTGATGCTGGAAGTCTGGGAATTGCCATGGCTTTGTCATTTGATTTACAGACTAGTAGGGAAGGTCACCATAGAGAATCCTGACACACAGTTCTGAATCAGTGTTTAGAATGAACAGGTCACGATGCTGCAAAGAAGAAAAAGAGTACGGGCCTATGCATGACATTGAAGTTGATTGTGCACTGACTGGTTTCATTCAGTAGTCATGAATCTGCAGTGTCTGCTGAATGAAACATTTAAAACTTTTGACAGCTGGCTAAGATGGTGGGCAAGCCTCAGTTTTGTAGATAGGTTCCCTCACCCTCACCCCCACCCCCACCCCCACCTCCATTCTCATCATGATATAGCATTTGCCCCCTTGCTGCTGCACAGATCCTTCCTGTGATGAATGGAGCTGCTTCTCTTAACAGATTCCTTCTGGTGAAGCAATACAGAGTAAGTGGGAACCTCACTGTAGGTCAGTTGTGAGTGCAGGCAGCTTGCAACTGCTGCATGTTCAGGAGCAATGTTTCACTTCCCAAAGATCCAGCTGAGCATGGGCAGATCTACTTCTTTGTTGGTGAATGGGAGCAGGAATAGGACTGAGAGTTGGGAAAGTTCAGCAATGGAACATGATTTAATGTAAGTGTAAGAATATGTGGCATTTCTCAAACAACTGCCACCTTGAAGCGGGAGAGGGAGGTGAAAAGCAAAGAAAGCCTGAAGGTTTCAATCCATTCCTCTGAACAATTTGTTTGTCGTCTTCTGGGCATTTCTCTACATCTGCAAGTAGTCTGGTAGTTTTGGTATCAAAAAGCCCTCTCTATAAAATTCACATTGCAGCATTGGCTTTTACTGTAAGTTTGGCCCTCAAGCTTCTTACCTGTAGAACTGTGGACAACTTCAGAGTCAGTGTAGATAAGGGGACATTGGGCAGGAACTGTGCTGCTACGTGGGCTTAGCTTTGTCTTAACCACTTCCATGCACCATTCTCACTGGTTGACTAGATTAAGATTGATCCCATTATGTTTGATTAATTGGTTTAGGTATGGATCAGCCAATCAGCAATTAGCTCTCTGTGTGCAATGTTTTCATTTGAACATTTGATATTCAAAGAAAAAATATCAAATGACGTATCAATGCTGTGAACCATATTCCAACAGCTGTTAATAATTATACTGGAGATGGTGAGCGACTTTGTGCTAAAGTTGATTGAATTTTTTTAAAAGTTACTTTTTAGTTCTAAATTTTACATACCAAACTGCTAGTTATAACTACTAAAAAAAAATCTGCATTACTTTAAATAATTAACTGCACTCAATTTATTCAAAACTTACAGATATGTTTTAATAGTTTGGTGGCATTAAAGAACATTCATCTCTTTGGTTTAGGTCATCAGTACCAAAGAACCCTGGACTTAAGGACTGGAGTAGAGGTGATACAAAAATGCTGCCCAGTTGTTATGGGCCTTTGCCAGTTTTGGGACTAAATGATATGCAAAAGGAAAACCACTCACAAAGACGCAGTGACTCCCAAAGTTATCCATTGGCATTGAACACAGAAAATCTAAATAAAGCAACCAGTTCCATTTCAACTCAGAGTAAAGTTACTTGCACGGAGACTCTGACCAATGACCTTGGTTCCTGCACTCTCGGAGAAGCTCAACAGATAAGTCAGCCCCTTGAAGAAAGAAGTTTCAAAATAACTTCACTGGGAAATGTTCAAGAGAAAGATAACTCAAACAGGTAAGATATATCTGAGAATAAAGTAAATAACATGTAAGTATAGAACAGAATAGTTTAGAATAACAATATACTGTCTTCCGACCTTGGGCGCCTATATTCAGATTCAGTCAGGTATTATAAACTTCATGAGCACTAAATTAAATTTATTAAGGCATGTTAAATGCAATTTATATTGGATAGGGAAACCTAACATAGAATTGAAAATAATTCTTGAAGCCATCTCATTTCAATAAGTTTTTTTTTCTCTTGGAAAGGATAATGTCATAAAGATGACAGGTGAAGGAACTGCAAATCCCCTGCTGAGGTTCAAAATAAATTTAACTCTTGACCTGGCTAGTGATCTGCCTAAACTGACAGAAATTGCTTCATTCAACGGGTTTTAAATTCACCTTTTACCGCTTCAGTGTCAAATAGAAATAAAGTGGTACTTTTGTGAACATTATCCTTTCATCTCAGTGACCCAAAGATTGACTTTAAACCTTAAGAACGAGCACTTGCAGGAAGGGCAAGCCCAGAATCCGTAATTTAGATGGGAAAATGTAAATTAAATCTCCTACCCAGCACCCCATGGACGGCTTGCCTCACTGCTTGTGTTTACTCAAAGACTGAATCTGTTGCTCTGCTGATATTGACATGCGTCGTTGAAAGGCGATCCCAGTATCCAGTAATCGTGGGACTGTAACATTATACTGGACACAGGTCAACAAAGTGATAATACCATATTGCAGAAGTATCTAAACTATTTTTTCTGCTGTGTCCCATTTTAGCAAGATCTGTTTTTTTTTTCTCTCCTCTGCAGCAGCAACACCAACCCTCACCACCGTATCCCCTCCATTCTCCATTCTAATCACAAACACTGAATAGGAACTATTTTGTTTTATAATGGTGCCTCCCTTCAAAACATCAGCACCTCCACCACTCACCTCCCACCCTCAGCACTGGTTTGAAAATCTAGAATCTCACTTAAGGGAAGTTGGCCTAGGAAACTGAAAAATCTACACTGGTGTTTTAGGAACATCCTTTTGAGGTCAGGATTAAAGTATATGAAAGGTTTATTTCCCATTCAGCCATTGGTAAATTTGATGCAATGGAGCTTCATGTTGATAGTACATATCAAAGTGTTCACTTTATCAGAATTAGCAACTCCCAGTAATGGTGCAGGTGACATTGCTCACCATTATTGACGGACAAATGGCACAGCAACTCCAGTGAGGAGCAGATGTGCAGTTAAGAGCAAATAGCCAAAGGTTGCTGTGAGTTTCCCTATTCTACCATCAATGTTGCAAAAATGGCCTTTATGTCTCGCCATTCTCATGTATTGAATGTGTGAAGTTGCTGTATTAAAGCAGAAGAAGAATACCAAACTCGCCACAGAAATTTAAATTGTGTCAGTACACATGGAAATATCTTATTAATAACTTGATCATTGTTAATTATTACCTAATCAACCTCTCAGGCACTGAAAATTAACCGATACAAAGTGTGGATTCTCAGTCTTTCAGATTTTAGTTAATTGAAAACATTCATCTCTTTTGAATTGATTTTATTTTTCCTTTTAGTCCCTTTTCTTCTCTTCCTTAATCAGCTCTTTCCCTGTCATTTTTCTGATTTGACTCAGTCCAATTTATCCTCATCATACTTGCACTTTTTATTTCTCAGTTCTTTAATCTTATTGTTTAGGGAGATGCACAAGTTAGAAATTAGATGGATTAACACCAATTTTTTTTTAATGTGCATGTTGTACCTAAAAGTGATTTGGTCCAGCCTAGAGCATGCCGGCGATAATTTTTTGGGTGAGCTCAGGCCCATCAGGAAATTGAACCTGGTATTTCTGCACGCTACTCACATTAGCCTCCTGGACACCTTCCGGTGTCAGGCACGACCAATGAGGTCAGTAAGCATGCGACACCCATTTCTGCGCTCACCAAAGTAAATTAGAGTGGAAAGGTGAAAACTACAACTATTGAACAGCCATAAAAAAAACGAATAGAACATCAAGCTGAAATCCCCAGTGAGACACAGATTAGAAGGTCTTTATTCTGACAATGAGATGGTGATCGAAAATTCCTTAAGGCTGATATTCTCCTTGTCTAAGTGTTTTTCCAAGGATCTTTCCTTGCTCCCTAATTGTTTGCAGGATTTTCATTCCATGTACCTCAGTACATCATGCTGCCACCAATCTCTGCCTCACTGATCATTCCAAACCTGACAAGGTCATGGGGCCACTCACAGCACTGGACTTCATCAGGGCAATGGGTTGCATGGGCAGTGTCCAGAAGAACAATGATCACCATGTGCCTCCTCCCCTGGGACTTTTTGCCCTCTCCAGAGTACCCTTTTTATATAGCTTGTCAGTGACTGCTGTGGGGTTGAGTCCTTTAAGGTTTGTGATACCACTGAATAAAGAGGTTGCAATGTCACTGTCATTGGGAAACACTCGTCTGTTGTGTCAGTGCATATAAAGTCTTGATCCTCTCCTCAGCCAACTTCACTATCATTTGTGGGAAAGGGTTATGTCTCAGCATTATTGCATTGAACACTTAGTGCACCAGTAGTAAATGACAATCACTTGGCTTTTTCTCTCAACATGGAGATTCCCTTGTTCTCCCACTGCACTGTTAGCTCACATTTTCAGCAATATTTTGGGCAAAAATATTTCAGGCTAAAGGATGGAACAATTCTAGCTGATGACATGTGCCGTTGGATATCCTGCTACAGGGAATGGGCCTCATTTAGTTTCTATTCCAACATTTAGTTTCTGTTCCAATGTTACATTTCTCATTTGGCAGCTAATGGAAAACAATTGGTGTGTCTGTCTGCAGATTATTATTCTGTAGTTTTGCCCCTTTAGTGCTTGACATTTTTCATTTCCTTCCACCTGCCTTGTGACACCACCACACCTTCCTAATGTTTGCTATCAATGGCTTCTTCAACTGTGCGGTGAGGTCTCCCAGACCATTGATGCTCATTCACAGAAGCAAAGAAGTAAACACTGTGCTCAGGAATGAATGAGATTTGTGTGATATCTCTCATTGCTCCTGAGACACACACAGTTGCTGGGTAAATAATATATGTTAAATGTAGTGAGGTAGGAAACCAAATAAATATTATGTTAGCCATATATTTCTGTGTAACTCAGTATCATCTCTTTCTGTGTCATTTTAGATTTCTTGAAGCAAGCTCACAACAGAATGGAAATTCTCCGGCAAATGCTGCCCTATCCAGATTCAGGAATGTTTGGCAGTTCGTTGAAAACATAGGTACAACACTATGAATTATCAGCGTCTTGAAATGTTTCAAGCTATTACTTCTAATGCAATTTAAAGAGACTTTTGTCATTAGTTTCCTCCCTAAAGTAAAAGTATTCAGAATTCTGAGTAAATTTAAACATTTAATTTGTTTCTCTACCCACCCCTCTCTTTTTGTTGACTTTATAATGTGTACGAGTGAAACAATGGCTGTTGACATGGGGGAGTGACTGAGCCAGGCAATGTGTGGGAGGTGAATTAACAATAGTACATAGTTATTAGTGCTAGGTGCTTCAGAAAGCTAAATTTCAGTTGTGTGTTTTGCTTAAGTTTTCCTTTATTAGCAGGCTCAATAATTGTACCAATCCAATGGGGGGCAAAATTTTGTCCCAAATCTTCTGTTGATATCTCAGTGGAAACCAGTCCCACACCAAATGTCCATGTGCCAGCTACCTGCTCCACTGTTTGATGTCCAGCTAACTTGTACCCCAGCACAGACATGGGTGCAAATGGTTCAGCAAAGGCATGAGTCTGTGTCAACTCCACTTATAAAAAAAACGATGCACAATTGCTGCTCGTTGCGCAGTTAAGAGATGAAGCCTTGGCAGGCTGATAGCTTGTGCCTTTGTGATCAACCCTGCATTGGACTTATCAGTTGTCATTGCCATTTCCTGAGTAAATCTTCCATTGCGAACAGAAGTGTCTTTTCCAGGGCACCATCTGGGCAGAGTACATTGGGACTGAGTATTGGGGTCCTCCCCTCAACCTTCCCTGTTGGGTCCTAAGGAATGCAGAGCACTACATTTGGCAACTGCTTGGTTGCAGGATTTTATGAAAAGTTGACCTTGCCATCTTTGGACTCTATTCCAGACTTTTGTTAGGGTTTGCTCCTTTAGACATTCTCTCTTCTCAGATATCCACACTCAGAGGAAGCTGTGTAAACAAAAGCCCATCCCACTACCAAAGCTGCTTACATGTTAGGACCAATGCAAATTGAGGGTTTCCTATTCAATCCTATTTATAAAGAATCAACATGTTAATGTTACGTCATTCCCCACTTTTTAACCCCACCATGCCACCATTTACTTATTCCCACTGCCTCCCCACCACTCCCCAACTCTGCTTCTTTCTGGAGCTGGACTGCTGATGTGGGACAAGTCGGCTCTGCAGTAATGAAGTTGCATCTCCTGGGGATACTTCTAATCCCCACTGCTCTCCTGACAATCTGCTGATCCCGGCCTCTCTACCTCTCCAGCACCAGCACATTCATGGCTAGAGAAATCTTCTTGCACCAACTCCAGATAGCACACGGAGAGTAAGGCTGGTGTTACCAGAGTTAGTACAGCAGAGGCACCCAGCAGTGAGTGTTCCACTTCTGCACAGACTCCACGGATTGCCCTGAGCAGTAGTACAGGAGCAGAAGATGCCCTTGTCAGCTCAAGCTAGAAGCATGCTCTGGAATTTCCGTGTGGGTAATTACCAATAGGGATGTTGGCACTGCTCCATTACTTTCATAACTGATTTCAGAGAGAGGTTGGAACCAACATCACTTGGCAGCCCACTTTGTGTGGGGGCGCACGCACGCGTGCACACACACACACACACACACACACACACACACACACGCACACACGCACCACGGTACCACACATGCACACACAGATTATATAAACACATATACTCAAACACACACAGATATGAACACACAAACATACACATGCTACACAAATGCACACACAAGCACACAAATACTGCATAGAAGCACGTACACATACAAACACACACACACACACCACATAAACACACACACACACACACACACACACACACACACACACAAACCAAGTTCACCTCAAGTAGTTTAAATCCATGGTAATTTTTAGATTTTTCTAAAGTTAACCTTTTTGGGAAAATTTCATCACTGTGGCTTTCTTGCCTCTGAGTCAGAGGTTGTTGTGCCAAGTCCCACTCAGGATTTGAACACACGATCCAAGCTGACATTTGCGTGTAGTTACTAAAATAAAAGCCTATTATCTGTTTATTATCTCATTATTGTTTGTGGGACCTTACTGCACATGAATTGGCTGCTGTATTTTCTACATTACAATAAGGAATGTACCTCCTTAAGTGTAAAGTACTTCAGGATGACCTGAAGTTATGTTGGATACTGAGCTAGATGGTACTAGGTCTGATCCATACTCCAAAACTAACCCCACAGCGGCACTAATTTCTTACAGCTATGTCCACTGGGAAATAGTAAAATAAAGTTTAAGTTAGGTAACAATTTATTCAAAAAGATACATTTTGACATCCCTTAAAGTTTAATAGCCTACAGAGGGAAATGTCTCTTACCAAGTCATTCTGCTTAGGGATAGCTTACTTATTTAAGCCATTAAGCTACTCTTCCAAGCATAGTTATTAGGCTTCCCTCTGTTGTAGGATCTAACTCTTTCAAGGTCCAAGGTCACACGCATATAATAAATTGTTGTTTCATTATCGTAATGCCAGAATTATAAAGGACAGCAGCGATGAAAGGCTGCCAGTTTTGGTTGGGGATATTCCAATAGTCATTACGCAACGTCATTTGATTGCAGTTATAAAATGAGGCAGCATGGAATTAATGTTAGCATCAGCAAGTTGCTGCATCATAAGGTGGTTGGGAGAGAGGATAAATAGCATTTTGGCTCTGGGAGAAGCTTGGAGTTTTCAGACATATAAAAGTTGCAGAGCACATCTAAGTATGTTTGAGAATGCTGCATGATATTCCACCCAGATTTGTTGCAACGTAGTTTAGAAGGTTACATTTTAATTTCTGAGGATTCTATTGCAATCTGGGAGGATGGATAACCCTAGACTTGGCCACCTCAGCCCAGAAGCCTGGGTCTCGGAGGAATCTCCTGCTTGAAGACCTTTGTAGCTGGCATTTTCAAATGAGGTCAGCAGGTGGTCGTACAGCATAAATATTGCAAGGAGTTAACTGTATAATTTGGGGCAAATCTTCGATGTGTGCTTGCCCACTCAGGCTGCAATATGTGGGGATGGTGACAAGGTCAGAGAGGATGTCATCTTCCTTGACCCTCACTAACAATTGGGAGGGCAGGGTGGAGGGGGTGGGGAAGGGTGGCTTCCTTAAAAAATTATGAAAATATATTAATAAATTGACTAATGGCACCTAGGCTATGAGTTAGGCTGGTACCTTTGATGTTTGCTCTGCATCAACTTCTTCCCAGTCAGCTGACGAATTCCCCTGATCATTGTTTCCAAGGGAACAAAAACATTTGGGCTTTCTCTCCGGCCTTATCTTTTGCACTGATCCCTTTGCCGCTTTTCTAATCAGAGGCTCCTTCCACAAAGATAATTCCTCCACAAAGCAGCACTTTTCCCAAGTTTAGTCCCATTCCAAGGGTGACTGCTCCACAAGTCTGGCACCTTCCCAAGTGTACACTATGCCAAGGGTAACTCCAGAGCAATGTCAGTGCCCAACATGTCCAGGCCAGGTTTTCATTGGTTCTACTGCAGTACTACTAGCGATAAAGGAAGTAGAGCTTGAAGAGCTGAGTATTTGTCTTGAGGTGTTTATTTTTGTTTGTGTTTTCTTGGCCTTTCCTTTCTCCTTTATTGGTTATCCCAGTGACATAAATCACGTAGAATATGGCAGCACTGGTGTTAATGTATTAGTCGGGCATCCAGTGACTGAGACAATTTTTCCAACGACATGAGTTTGAACCTCCCTCAAGACAGCTGGGAGAATGCAAATTCAAATGATTAAAATTCAGCCTTTAACTCAGACCTTAAACTGAGTTTAATTTCATCATAAATTAATTCTGGAATAAAAAACTGTTGTCACCATGAAATTACTGGATTGTTGCTTCTCTAATAATTTTCAGGGAAGGAAACTGCTGTCCTTACTCTACACCTACTCATAGTTTACTCTTAGCTGCCCCCTGAAATGGCCTAACAAGCTAAAGCCGGTAGGGTCAGGTGGAAATAATGGGTGGAAAATAAATGCTGCACTTGTTAGCAATGCTCAATTTCCATGAATGAATAAAAGAAACTCATCCGGAAGGGTGAATAAATAATCTGTTTTTGGCCATGAAATTGGGTGCTGGGAACCACACATAATTGGCCTAAATGATTATGTTTTCTTTCACTTCCCTATGGGAACGATCTTAGTCGCTGTTGATTCCAGTCTAATGATGGCAAAGGTTAACTGATGACCAGCCAATCATATTAAGATCAGAAGCTTGAGCCACATTCTGCATTATGCATCATTCTAAATAAGTTTTTATGTTTCAGTGCCATCTTCACTGGGTCTTTTGAGGTATAGGAAAATACAATCTTTGAAAGCCATCAGATTTCTATGGATATGTATGTTGCTGTTGAATGCTTCAGTCTCTTTGATGTTGGAATAGGGATAAAAATGCTAATTCAATCACAATCTGGCTCCATTCATCCTGAAGCATTCATTATAACCATCCTTAGATAAAGTGAATCAAGAACATAGATCTAAGACTTTGTTTGCTGTTTCCTGACAGACTGCCAAAGGTCCCAGTTAATATCACACATAATGCTTGTAGGTCTAGTCAGTCTGAGGCATCAAATGCAAAAAAATACTAAGGCACTAATTTGTCTTATCCTAGAACTTCTGTATCAGGAATATCGGGAAAAGAGCACATATCAAGAAATTGAGACAAGACGGATGCAGGATTGCACTGAAAAGAACAGGACAGAGTTTGCAAATGAAGCCAAGCCTCAGGAAGTAAAAACTGACACCAGTATTCCTGCTCAAGTGCCATCACAACCTGTTAAACTCAGTCTGACTACAAATAACCTGGGCATGAAATTATGGCAGAACACAGAGAAAGTAAGAAACAGCACAGTGTTGAGTACTCTCAGTCGCAGGGAAATTAAACTCCAGGAGGTAAGAAAGACAAATAAAATTAAGGCCTGTGTGTAGTTTTACATTCTAATATGTTATTCATTCCAAAATCCCTGTGATTATTCTACAAAACACTTCCATGGATTAATTGCTTCAGTTTCACAAAATTACAAAATCCAGTTTTGCAACAGTGAATAAAATTATACATTTGAAAAGGTACTTTTTTTTGGTCAACAAAATCAGGCTGTACTGGGAACACCATTAATCCTATAAATCATATAGAAAATACCAGAAACAAAACTTGAAGGGTAAGTTTTTATTGTTCATAGAACAGAAATCCAGGATAATCCAACAGCATCTTTCAAACCATCCTCCAAACCCATGACTTCTACCATGAAAAGAACAAGAGCAGCAGTCTTCTGGGAACATCACCACCTGAAGATTCCCCTCCCACTTGTACACCACCCTGACTTGGAAATATGTCACTATTCCTTCAACGTCACTAGGTCTAAATCTTGGAACTTGCTCCCTGGGAGCATTGTGGGAGTACCTTCACCAGAAGGACTGTAGTGGTTCAAGAAGGCAGCTTACCCACCATCTTCCCAAGGCATAGGTGCCCCTTGCATTCTGAAAAAGTGCCAAGAAAGGTACAATCCAGGTGGTGTCTAGTTAACGGTCTGGACTGGCTTGAATTATTTATCCAATATGATCCTGCATAATGCTGTTACAAATTTGTCTGGGGACAAATCTGATGAGCTGAGTTTTGTACCATTCTGGGTTCTTTACATTTTTTTTGCAATATCCCACACCTTCACTACTAACTTCGCTCCTACTTTTAAAATTCCAAAAAAAACTTTTATTTCTGTCCTTAAAATAATGTTTAATTTTATTTAAATATAGTGATTTAAGAGTTTATCAGCTAACAAAGGAAAGAAATTGCTGGTCTATTCGATTTGCTTTGAAATTGAGAACTCTTTTTTTATATACATGAATTTTCAAATCATGACATAAATGGGAACAAGTAGAAATGTCCCTTCACAGTGGTGGTATATAGAAATAATCAAAATAATTTTCTTCATTGGAACATATTGTGTAGAGATTTTGATTATACTGATCATTTATAAACAGAACATGTTAAACCTGCCACTTACTCTGGAGGTTTGTTAGATGATGATGTTTATGTAAAAATAAATGACAATAGGTGAACAAAGGTCACCACAGAATGGCAGCACAATAAATGAGTTTTATGTCAACTATTCATATTGTAGGCATACTTGATATGGGAGTGTCCACATTTACAGATGAAAATCAATAGGAACCTGAATGTCCCATGCTGAGATCACCAAGCAGGAGAATATAATCTGGGTGTAGTGGTCGCACTGCAAGCAGTGTCCACCCTTTTGATCCCAGCACCTACCTGGTGCATCTGATGGTTTCTCATCCCTCTGAACACATGCTGTTAGTTTGGAAATTCTCAGCTACAGTGTGCATTGTATTTGAAAATATAAACAAAACAGTAGCATGAAAGAGAAGTCAGAGTAAGGAATGAGAATTAAATTAGGAAGAAAAGGGGTATTTCCAAATGTGGGTGGAGTGGAGAAGGCTTTGCACTCCTGATAATGAGGAAAAGATCGGCTGCTTTTGTAAACTGGGTGAGGAGGTTGAGACAATGCCTCCTTGTGAAATATGAACTGCTCCAATGCTCCACTGTACAAATGATGGAATTATGTATATACATGCTCTAAAGATGACCATGCATACCCATTGTAATCATTATATAGGATCCAGGTACACAATTAAAGTGGGATCTTGTGTATTTATTTGGTGAAATATTTCTAAAATAAGGAAATATTTATATGTAGCATACAGCAGCTAAAAGGAGAAAACCAATATTAAAATTTGGCATGACATTCCTATTCATTGCAAATATTTTAAGAGTACACTGAACTAAATTTTATCACTCAACATTTTCTTTAGGCGATGTTTGAACTTGTCACATCTGAAGCTTCTTACTACAAGAGTCTGGAGATCTTGGTTTTCCACTTCATGAAATCTGAGCAACTCAGTGAAATACTCAGTCCCATTGAGAAACATCATATTTTCTCCAACATCCTTGATATTAAAGCAGCTAGTGAAAGGTAAGTGAGGGACACCAAGTCTTTTAAACCTATGACTTGGCAAAGAGTTTCATTGATTTCATTTTTAGGGAAATGTTTTATCATGGATAAACCATATTTTGAACAGTTGATCCCATTTTAACTTCATATCTGAGAGTTAACCCTTGATAGATTTTGAAGTAATTCAAAGATTTATCTCTGTCCTGGTTAATAGAGATCCACCAGTCTCCAAATTTATACAGATTACCTGGGGACTGAGTTGTTATTTGTGGGATCCTGCTGTGTACTGATCAGCTGCTGCACAACCCGCAGCTCAGAAATATTATAATTGGCCGGGGTAAAGTTGTGAAGGGAGTTATATAGGAATTACCTGGGAATGATAGTTTAGAGGTTAAATTGCAGGATTAGTGATGCAGAGATTTGGATTAATGACCCGGAGACATGAGTTCAAATCCTACCACAACAGCTGGGAAATTAAATTCGATTAATTAAATAATTGGTACACAGATATCAGGAGTTCGCAGATTGACATCAGAACCCATGACTTTTCACAGCAAAAAACTGGTTGCCATTTACAGTCTTCCCTCAGCTGAACAATCAGTACTTCTCCATTACTGAACGCTACTTGGAAACAGTACTAAGAGAAACGGGCAGAAAATGTGCTCTGGGTAAATCATGGACAATTTGGGATGTAGAACAAGGCCATTTGTCCCATTGTGTCTGTGCCAAAAATCCTCTCCAGCTGAATCCCATCTTCCAGCGCTAGGTTATTGGCTCTGCAATCCAAGTACTTATAAAATGTGATGAAGGTTTCTGCCTCTACCACCCATTTAGGCAGTAAGTTGTTGGAAGTTTATCATCTGAGCACCTGGATATGACTACAGGAGTTTCTCAGGGCAGTATCCTAGACCCAACCATCTTCAGTTGCTTCATTGATGGCCTTCATAGAATATAAAACATAGAACAGTACAGCACAATACAGGCCCTTCAGCCCACAATGTTGTGCCAACCTTTAAACCTCACCTAAGACTAACCTGTTCCTCCCACATATCCCTCTATTTTAAATTCCTCCATATGCTTATCTAGTAATCTCTTGAAATTGACCAATGTACCTGCCTCCACCACCACCCCAGGCAGTGCATTCCACGCATCTACCACTCTCTAGGTAAAAAAAAACTTCCTCTGATATCTCCTTTGAACTTCCTACCCATTACTTTAAAGCCATGCCCTCTTGTATTGAGCATTGGTGCCCTGGGAAAGAGGTGCTGGCTGTCCACTCCATCTATTCCTTTTAATATTTTGTACACCTCTGTCGTCTCCTCATCCCCCTTCTCTCCAAAGAGTAAAGCCCTAGTTCCCTTAGTCTCTCCTCATAATGCATATTTTCTAAACCAGACGGCATCCTGGTAAATCTCCTCTGCACCCTTTCCAACGCCTCCACATCCTTCCAATAATGAGGCGACCAGAACTGGATACAGTACTCCAAGTGTGGTCTAACCAGAGTTTTGTAGAGCTACATCATTACCTCATGGCTCTTAAACTCGATCCCTCAACTTATGAAAGCTAACATCCCATAAGCTTTCTTAACTACACTATCCACCTGTGAGGCACCTTTCAGGGATCTGTGGATATGGACCCCCAGATCCCTCTGCTCCTCCACACTACCCAGAATCCTGCCATTAACTTTGTACTCTGCCTTGGAGTTTATCCTTCCAAAGTGTACCACCTCACACTTCTCCGGATTGAACTCCATCTGCTACTTCTCAGCCCAGCTCTGCATCCTATCAATGTCCCTCTGCAATCTTCGACAATCCTCTACACTATCCACAACACCACAAACCTTTGTGTCATCTGCAAAATTGCCAGCCCACCCTTCTACCCCCTCATCCAAGTCATTAATAAATATCACAAAAAGCAGTGTCCCACAAGGATCGGTTCTGGGACCTGAGTCACAGCCCTCCAATCTGAATGCATTCCCTCCACCACAACCCTCTGCTTTCTACAGGCAAGCCAATTCTGAATCCACATGGCCAAGCGTCCCTGGATCCCATGGCCTCTGACCTTCTGAAGAAGCCTACCATTAGGAACCTTGTCGAATGCCTTACTAAAATCCATGTAGACCACATCTACTGCACTACCCTCATCAATCTGTCTGGTCACCTCTTCAAAGAACACTATCAGGCTTGTGAGACATAATCTGCCCTTCACAAAGCCATGCTGGCAGTCCCTGATCAGACCATGATTCCCCAAATGCCCATAGATCCTATCTCTAAGAATCTTTTCCAACAGCTTGCCCACCACAGACGTAAGGCTCACTGGTCTGTAATTCCCTGGACTATCCCTACAACCCTTCTTGAATAAGGGGACAACATTCATCACCCTGCAATCCTCTGGTACCATTCCCGTGGACAATGAGGATTCAAAGATCCTAGTCAACGGTTCAGCAATCTCCTCTCTCACCTCGTGGAGCAGCTTGGGGAATATTCCGTCAGGCCCTGGGGACTTATCTGTCCTAAGATTTTCTAACAGCTCCAACACATCCTCTCTCTTGATATCAACGTGCTCTAGAACATTACCCTTACCAACACTGACCTCAGCGTCATCAAGGCCCCTCTCCTTGGTGGATACTGAAGAGAAGTATTCATTGAGGACCTCACCCACTTCCACAGCTTCCAGGCACATCTTCCCACCTTTATCCCTAATCGGTCCTACCTTTACTCCTGTCATCCTTCTGCTCTTCACATAAGTGAAAAATGCCTTGGGGTTTTCCTTAACCCTACTCGCCAAGGCCTTTTTATGTCCCCTTCTTGTTCTCCTCAGCCCCTTCTTAAGTTCCTTCCTTGCTACCCTATATTCCTCGAGATCTATCTGATCTTTGCTGCCTATATCTTATGTATGCTGCCTTCTTCCTCCTAACTAGATGTTCCACCTCTCTGGTCACCCATGGTTCCTTCACCCTGCCATTCTTTCTCTGCCTCACCAGTACAAATTTATCCCTAACATCCTGCGAGAGATCCCCGAACAACGATCACATCTCCATAGTACATTTCCCTTCAAAAATGTCATCCCAATTCACACTCGCAAGTTCTAGCCTTATAGCTTCATAATTTGCCGTTCTGCAATTAAATATTTTCCTGTCCTCTTTGCTCCTCTCCTTGTCCATGACAATGCTAAAGGTTAGGGGCGGTGGTCACTGTCCCCCAAATGCTCACCCACTGAGAGATCTGTCACCTGACCTGGTTCATCACCTAATACTAGATCTAATATGGCATTCCCTCTAGTCGGCCTGTCAACATACTGTGACAGGAATCTGCCTTGGACACACTTAACAAACTCTGCCCTGTCTAAACCTTTGGTACTAAGCAGGTGCCAATCAATATTTGGGAAGTTGAAGTCTCCCATGATAACAACCCTGTTATTTTTGCACCTTTCCAAAATCTGCCTCCCGATCTGCTCCTCCATATCCTTACTGCTATTGTAATCCTTCCTTCCATTGTAAGGTCAGATTTGGGGATGTATGCAGACGATTGCACAAAGTTCAATTCAGCTTGTAACTCTTGTGTGAATGAAGCAGACTGGACCTCTGCTCATGTTGTGCCAGTGGTGGAGAGACTGAACAGCTGAATTGGTGAGTGGGTTACCAATCAAGCAGGCTGCTTTGTTTTGGATAATGTTGAGCATTTTGAATTTTGATGGAGCTGCATCCACCTAGGCAAGTAGAGAGTATTATATCACACTCCTGACTAGATAGTGGAGTCAGAAAGTGAGCCATTCACTTAACCACAGGGATATGGTAGCCCAGTGGTTAAGTTACAGCACAAAAATATAGAGGCCTGAATTATTGAGTCAAAACCATGACAGCTGAGAAATTTAAATTCATTAAGTAACCATTTGTAACAAAAATATGCTATAACTAATTATGCTCATGAAACTCAGGCTAAAGTCTTTCAGGTACAGAAATCTGCCATCCTTACACAATCTGGCCTCATGTGACTCCAAACCAACCAATGTTATTGACAGTGTGACTCCAAACCAACCAATGTGATTGACAATTGCTGGATAGATGCCAGAATTGTAGCTGCATTGAACAGTTTGACTAGAGGTGGGTTAGTTCTGGAGCAGAAGTCTAGAGCACTACTGAAGGTGATTGCAAATCCATCATTCTTGTCTTTGGACTTAATGTGCTGGGCTCAACCTTTTGAGGATGGGGAAGTTCTTGGAGCCTTCTCTTGTCCACAAGTTAATAACTAGATAAGGCAGGATTGAAGAGGATCCATAGATTATGGAATTGCTCAGTTCTGTTCACAACATGCTGCTTTCAGTGTGCTCCAGGTACTTACCAAGGCTTCTTCCGTATCACCACCCAAACCTACAACTTTGATCTCCTGGGACCAAGGCATCCAATGTTTTAGAATACTACCACCTGCAAGTTCCCCATGATGTTGCACATGATCCTGGCTTGAAAATTTATTTTTGCTCCTTCATCATTGCTGGGTCAAAATCCTGAAACTTCCTGCCCAACATTACTTCTTCTCTAGATGGACTGTAGCAGTTCAAGGAGGATTGAGGGAATGGTAATGAATGCTTGCCTTGCCGGCAACTCCCACAGCACTGTAATGAACATAAAAGAAATTCCTAATGTATTTATAAAGGGAGATAATTCTGTTCTCCTCCAGGTATTTCACAATTTTGCCTTGCTTTTGAGTTTTGTTCTTTTCATGTTGAGCTCTTCCAGCAATATAACTGTCCAAAGGAATTCCCAGCTCACAGTTCTAAAATATAAAACATGAGAACAAATGTCAAAAAGCAAATACCTACAAAAGTGTAGTTATCTCAATTTAAAATCTTTATCAGTACACATTATTAGACAGTTTTGTTAATAATCAGCAGATGTTACTGTATCGTTTTTTTTATTACTTTCAGATTCTTTCGGGACCTGGAGCACCGTGTGGAGGAAGACATTGTTATCTCGGATGTCTGTGATATAGTGTACGAACACACAGTTGGCTACTTTAACGTCTACATCCCATACGTCACAAACCAGAGCTATCAGGAGGCTGCCTATCGACGATCAATGTATGCTTTGCTGTTGTTTCTCTGTCTGAAAGGGAGAGCAGAGCAATATTTATTCTAGTGCATTTGTGTGTGTGTTAATGCCTGGACACATGTCTGACTAAACGTGCTACCAAGCCTAAAAATAACTCTTTCTCACCTACATGTATAACATTTTCTGGTGTTAAGTTTGAGGAAACAAATCTGAATTTCAAACAAAAATGTTTTTTTCTAAACACGCAACAGATCAGGCAACATCTGGAGAAAGGAGATAAAGACTTAGCTCTTACAACTCTTCACTGGAGCTGGTTCTGATGAAGGGTTATAAGACACAAGAACATTAGAAAGTAGGAGCAGGAGAGGGCCACTCAGCTTCTCAGACCTGCTCCGCCATTTTATATAATCATGGCTGTTCTCTGCTGACCTCAATTCCTCTTATGTGCTAGTTCCCCAAAACCCTCAATTCCTTGATCTTTCAGATAGTTATCCATCTCCACCTCAAATATACCTAATGATGTGAAGGATTAATGATCTGAAAGACATGAAACATTAACATTAATCATTCTCTGTCCACAGACAGAGTCGGACCTACTTAACCTTTTCAGCATTTTACTAATTTTATTTCAAATTTCTAGCATTTGGACTACTACTTATTTTCTCAAATTGCATGAAGTGACATTTTGCATTTCTTTTGTAAATGATGGTAGTTCTGACAAAGCCATGAACATTGTTTTACTTGGTTAGAATATTGTCAACGAGGAAAGAATCCTTGGGATGTGCACCTGGACGATTCTCAATTTCATGAAACATTTTAAATTGGCGCATTTAAAAATCAAAATCCTGTATACAATGAATCCACGTACAAATTATTTTTGTAAATGCTGAAGTTCATGGAGTCACTCTTTAATTAGAATCCAAAAAAGGTTCCAGAGAGAATGCATGCTGCTGGTAAACTCTCTTTATGCCTTTGTTTATAGTGCAGTGCATGAAATGGTCCCCTGTGCTTCAAATGATTTTTGTTCCCCTTATCTCCAGATCTTCTGCCTGACCTCTAGCACCATCTGTCCTTAAACACCATCTGGGTGATTGAGCATGTGCATAACATTTAGAAGTGTTTGGGGATAAATATTAAGGAAACAAAATCTTGAGATTTTTAGGGCATTGGATGAATAAAAGAATTTACAGGATATTGTTGAAATTCATACAAGCATTGATTATCATTTTACAGAGCTGTTACCTTGGTTTTAACCTAGAGGTAAATATTGTAAAGAGGTAGTGTTGGGATAGAAGGTTTGGTTTGCAGAGTTGTGGAGGTGGTGGCAGGGTGGCTGCTTTGATATAAAACCTAGAAGAACAGGTTTCCTTAATGTCCTGCTAAACGTAACTGCAAGGTTCCTTTCAATGGCAACCTAATGACTGATCTGAGATCCTTTAGGCAGAAACCCTGCTTCAGCAGTTTATAAAGAAGCCTGCAAGTGTTGGTAAATAGGTGAGATTGTGGATGAGGGGTGCTGTGGAGTACTGAAGGTACATATTGTGATGAGGTAGAGGTGGTGGTGGGGGGTCGGGGGGTAGTGGGGACAATAGAAGTCAGATCATAGAAAGGAATGATTAATTGAGGATGCCCTGCTGCCTGGAGAGAGACTCGATTGTTGGAAGGAACATATGGTAGTTGGGCAGAAAGTGGCTGAGCAAGAGTATGTTTTACAGGAAGAGTGTTTGATCCGGAGGAAACACTCCTGCTCTTCTTGGCCTACACATAGTGTTGCAAAACTTGTGAAAACCTTACAAGTGTAGCCTTCCTCACCTCCTTTCAATTTTCAGGCTTCCTAATCCCTGAGGGTCGAGTTACCAGTGGGCCACAATGTAACGGTTTTCAAAAGAAAACAGTGCATAATATTCAAATTGCAAGCCCGCTTCCTGAGACTGGATTAGCCACTTACCTTTCAGTTTACCTCCATTAAAACCCAAAGTGGGCATATTTGGGGCAGGTTGAAGTTCTGTGCCATAGGTTTTGCAGATTAACCTCTGGCATGATGCCAACGACTGCTTTGGGAGTTAAAATTCAACCCCTTGACACTGCACTTTCTTTTCAAAGGGAAAATAGCCTTCAGTTCCGTAATGTGATGGCTGAGCTCGAGAAGGATCCCAAATGTAGAGGGCTGCCCTTTCCCTCATTTCTCATCCTGCCTTTTCAAAGGATAACACGTTTAAAACTACTGGTACAGGTAACGATCCAAGAATATCCTATGGAAATATTTTATTGCCTATTAGTATAGTGATCATTACTTCATATGATGAAGGTAATCATACATTTCATGGGACATCAATAATGCATTACTCCAAATTGCTGGATTGGGTCAAGTACCTCTCCACTTCTATACTGCACAGTAAAATGTAATTTAACAAAAAGCTATTAAATGTTATGAATGTGTAAATATTTCTCAACCATTGAAAATAGTATATTTATTTTTAACTTGTTTAATAAGGGTTTTCTTTCACACAAG
Source organism: Pristis pectinata (assembly GCF_009764475.1). Lineage (NCBI taxonomy): Eukaryota > Metazoa > Chordata > Chondrichthyes > Rhinopristiformes > Pristidae > Pristis > Pristis pectinata. The sequence goes on along the minus strand of NC_067410.1, from coordinate 70,163,074 downwards.
GGCTCAGTTGGATATAATGTGAATATTTTGCCACCTAAAACTTACTTAATAGATCACTCACTTTGAAAGGGATTGTTTCATGTTCCTAAAAACTATAGACAAGAAATTGCATCTTTAAAAAAATAATTAACTTAATTTTGATTTGTCCTGTGAACTGAAACCACTTAAGTATCTGAGAATTATTCCCAACAAGGCTAACTATTACGTTACTATCACTTATTGTGGTTGAATGAGGCTCATTCCTTCTTAACTTTAAAATGCTGTCACTGCCTCCCTGCTCTGGGAGAAAATGCAGGACACGTGGAGCCTTTTACTTAGTTTCTTCTTTGCCCCACAGAGATGTGGTATTTGTTCAAGAAAAATACAAATCAACAAATTTTTTAAGAATCTGCTGCTAAGTGGTTTATATCTCTGAATGCAATTTTGTTCATCAGAATATCTTGAAAATAGCTGAGGAAGAGTCAAAGAGAGAAAGTACAGCCGTGAGGGCACATCAAGAACTTGAAAAGGTAAAAGATTAACCTCTCTTAACATTTTAAGTTAACCTCCTTTGCTCACTCCATCGTCGTGGTAATAATGTAGTACAAACAACATTGCCCTGTTTTTTTGTACAAACCTCCTGATACTCATTTCAATGGATTCCACTGTTTCTGTTGCGTTTTTCCTCTTTTCCATCTTTACCTTTGTTACATCTTCCATGCAAGTATTCAGCATTCTTGATTACTGTTGCATAGTGTTTTTGTATGTGACAGAGGGATCACAATATATTACAAAGAACCATGACAACATACAGAGATGTTCTTTCAATTAGATTCCGACTTGTGCGCCGTTTACCTCTGACTACTTAAGATAAAATTTCTTTATTAGTCAAATGTACATTGAAACACACAGTGAAATGCATCTTTTTTTGCGTAAGAGTGTTCTGGGGGTACCCGGCAAGTGTCGCCATGCTTCCGGTGCCAACATAGCATGCCCACAACTTCCTAACCTGTACGTCTTTGGAATGTGGGAGGAAACCGGATCACCTGGAGGAAACCCATGCAGACATGGGGAGAACATACAAACACCTTACAGACAGTGGCCGGAATTGAACCTGGGTCACTGGCGCTGTAATAGCGTTACGCTAACCACTACTACCGTGATCATGTGTGATATTTGATGATGAAAGCTCAGAGAAGAGAAAAGGGAAGTGGGAAAAATTGCATCTAAATGACCCTTTAATCCATATATTTACATAGACACATTAGCTTAAAGACAAATGGTCAGAAAGGAAGATAAAAATTTTGGTTAAAGTGTGAATTTTAATTAAAATCAGAGAAAGTTGGAAATAATAATAAGGTCTGACAACATCTGTGGAGAGAGAAAAACAATTACATCTCAGTTTAATGACCTTTCAAAAGAACTGGGAAAAGGCAGAAATCAAAGATGTTTTAAGTTGTAGAGAAGGAGGAAGTATGGAGAGGACAAAGGCAAAATTTACAATAGATTGGAGGGCAAGAGAGACAATGACATTAATAGTGGTGCTGGTAGATGAGAGAGGGTGATTGGGGTTCACTAATCAAGCTGATCTGTCTGGAGGAGATGTAAATAAAATAAATGGATGAGAGCAAAGAAGGAGAGAATATACAAAAAGATCCATACAGGAACTGTGAGATAGATGTCATAAATCTGAAATAAAAACAGAGAATACTAGAAATACCCAGCAGTCAGGCAGCATTTATGGAGGTTGATGACCTTTCATCAGAAATGGATAAGTAGGTCAGATCATTTTTGTCTTTCAGATTTCTAGCATCTGCTGTGCTTTACTTTTCACAGATCCATTCATCCTTTTTATTCTCTCTCTCTCTCTGTTCTCATTCATCTCCTTCCACCTACAGGCAGACCAGTTGTGACTAGCAAGCCTTTACCACCCTCTCTCAGCTGACATCACCACCACTTGTGTCATTCAGTTGCTCTTGGTTTCTACCCTGTCACAGACACTCCATTCCTTTCTCCATCTTCTCAGCACCTTAAAGACATATTTGATTCTTAACCCTCTTCAGTTCGAATGGAAGGTCATCGACCAGTATCATTAACTCTTTCTTTCTCCACAGATGCTGCCTGTCCTGCTGAATATCTCCAGTATTTTCCAGCTTCTGCAATTTTTTGTTGCTTTTGAATTGCTGATTATTTTAATGTTCACTTTACCCTGTATGAGTCTGTTTAGGTAATATTGCTTGACAACAGCTGGTGGTTTCCATATTAAACACACAGGAAGAAAATCAAGTCTGTAGCTAAGTGACCAAGTGCCACAATATACCATCGCCCTGTTTCATGCTTGGCAAAGTGTTGATGTTTAGTGAAATCGTAATGAGGAGGGGCTGTTTCTGGCTTTTGCAGTGCAATGATTCATTGCTTTGTGACTCAATGCATTCCTTTATAAGTTGTTAGTGGATTCCTTTTTGTTCATCCTCTTTTTGCTCCACTGGAGTGGTGTGGATTAATTACTTACAGTCACTTTCCAATTAGTAAGTGGGCAAAAATGTTTTCTTTTCTGTATGATATTTCCAATAACCAATAAACAAAAGGAGTCCCACAATAATAGAACATAGAACAGTTCAGCACAAGAAAAGGCCCTTTGGCCCATGATGTCTGCACTGAACACTATGTTGAATTGAACTAAATCACTTCTGCCTGCACATGATCCATATCCCTCCATTCTCTGCACATTCATGTGTCTATCTAATAGCCTCTTAAATGCCTCTATCATATCTGCTTCCACCATTACCCTGGCAGCCTGTTCCAGACACCTACCACACTCTGTGTAAACAAAAACTTGACCCGCACATTTCCTTTAAATTTTCACCCTCTCACCTTAAATGCATGTCTTCTAGTACTTGACGTATAATTCCAAAAATTCAGCAAAATATTAATGGTGGAAATATTTAAAGAAACATAAATGGAAAAACAGGGCTGACATTGAAACAAAAAAAACATATCATTTTAAAAACCCATTGTATGTTGAGCTTTTTTAATATCCATATCAGGCAGGAGATCCATCAGGTATTTAAATAAGTAAAATTTGCAAAGTTATGGACCCTTTATGTAACCATCTCACCAAATACATGCAACTATTGTAATGACAAGAAATCAGTTGAAAGCATATCTATGTCTTCTCCAAGGATTTTCTAATTCTTGCAGAAATAGTTCAGTTAAACAAGAAACTGTTACAAATGTGGGATTCTTATTTGAAATGGAAACCCTTCCTGTGTGGCATCATTCTACTTTTATCTATAGTACACCAAGTACTTGTCATCCATTGACTTACTATCCATGGATCCGTGCATTTGTGAGGTCAGCTGAGTATTACTGGGACTGCTGGTAAGTATAGTGCGTTTCTCCAGACCCCTCTCCTATGATGTCTGGTGAATCCAGTTTTCCATGAGATGGATTGATTTTGATGCCTTGTGCTGGCAAGCAGAGAAATATCAATAATCGTAGAGTGGCCACGGTTAGGAACACCAGCAGTCAACAATGAGGGCAGTTTTGTGCCAGGACCAGGAGTGTGGGCAGAGCCTGAGGTCTGAAATGTTTGTGTATTTCAGCTTTTTTAACAAGCTGAAACTGACATAGAATTGTTATATCCCTGAAGGGAATAACTGCTGTATATCATTGCAGCGTTAGTGTCATTACCAGAGGCCTCAGTGCCACCTATGTATTTTTTGTTATATGTGGTGAGCCAGTACCCTTTTCCTTCATAAATAACAAAGGCTTAGTGTATAAGCATGCTAATCATTTGGTAGGCCAACTAGAGTATTGTACCTCTAAGAAAATTTCATCTGCGGGAACCAAGGCAGCAGCAGCTACATCAAGCATCATTGTTTCCGAACTGTGGCACCTGCCAAGTAAATCTTGCCATTTCCATATAATTATTTAATGATGATCATAAATCAAACAGTCATTTCATTCATAATTGAATATTAAACTAGTTAGCAGTGACAAAAAAAATGATCACAGAACATTGATACTCTGGGTTTTTTTTATGCTTGATCATCTAAAGATGCATTGACTACAAAAATTTGTCTGCTATTAAGAATGGTCTTTTCTTTTGTTGAAGATTATCAAAGAGTGTAGTGAACGTGTGAAAAAAATGAGCAGAACTGAACAGCTGATCAATTTTGAGAAGAAACTGGAATTTAAAGTCAAGGTATGTACAGAAAAATATTTAATAAAGAAGTCTGCATCTCATGGTGAGTAAACCAAAACTTCTTCAGAACAGAATGTAATGAGTAAACCAGAGAAACAACATAGAGAAAGAAAATTGTAAGGTAAAAAAGAAACTAAATTGGTTTATTATTGTCACATGTACCGAGGTACAGTGAAAAACTTTGTTTTGCATTCCATCCATACAGATCATTTCATGATATCAGTTAAATTGAGGTAGTACAAGGGAAAAGCAATAATAGAATTCAGAATAAAATGTTACAGCTACAGAGAAAGTGCAGTGCAGGTAGACAATAAGGGGCAAGGCCATGATGAGGTAGACTGTGAGGACAAGAGTCTGTCTTATCATACAAGAGGTCCATTGAAGATTCTTATGACAGTAGGGTAAAAGCTGTCCTTCAACTTGGTATAAAGCTAAACTTTTTCCGTTGGAAGTTTTAAATATTGTTTGTTATAATAAGTAAAGGAATTTGCTAATTGTAACTTGTGCAGAATACAACTTTCACCTATTAATTCACATTTTTAAGGATTTTTTCAGCAGTTTCTATGTAAGTCCTCGCCTACTTTATTACTGCCAAAGATTGCACCTAATTTAAACCTGTGTCTTTCCCAGTCTGTGCCAATCATCTCCCATTCTCGGTGGCTGCTGAAGGAAGGTGAACTTGAACAAATGTCTGGACAGAAAGCAACGCGAACATTTCGGAAGAAGAAATTGTTCAAGCCGGTCTACCTGATTTTGTTCAATGACCTTTTTCTAATAACCAGGAAACAATCCTAGTAAGTCCTTGGAAAAACCATTAAAGGTATCAGAAATATGGAGGAATTAAGTCCATTTATGTGTGGCTGTAGGTAATGGATAGGTTTTAAAACTTGTACATCCAATAAGAATCATTGAAGAATTGTTGATCTTGTTCTATATTATTGCTTCATTTTGAAATCTGAAATTTCTAGCTGCTGTATTATCTAGAATTTCTGGTTTGTGGGGGCATTGAGTCATGAATGTGATGCAGTGTTTATATAAATGGACCTTCAGCATAAAACTGGTCTAAATTCTGTGCTACAGACACAGGAGATTCTGCAGATGCTGGAATCTAGAGCAACACACACAAAGTGCTGGAGGAACTCAGCAGGTCAGGCAGCATCTATGGACGGAAATAAACAGTCGATATTTCGGGTTGAGACCCTTCAACGGGACTGATGAAGGGTCTCGACCCGAAACATTAACTGTTTATTTCCCTCCATGGATGCCACCTGACCTGCTGAGTTCCTCCAGCATTTTGTGTAAATTCTGTGCTAATTAGCAGTTTAACAAAAGGTGTCCAGAAGATGGGAAACAGGAAAGGTATAATTCTGACCCAGTCAGATATATCTTCTGAGCTACCCTGTTGGAACAAATCAGATGCAGCTTCACACTACATCTGGCTGTATATCTAATTTTTGACTGGTTGTTGCTGACACTAGTTGCCTAAAATGAGAAAATTATGCTAACATTCTTTACCATAATATATATATCTGGACAAAAACTAAAGGATAAGTTTTCCTTTGCCATTGTGGCCTATTGTGGAAGTGGAACATGAATCCCAAAATGTCACTGATAGTCCTGAAGGAATTGGAGCAATGGAATACCTTGAGATGCAGCTTTAACTACTATGCAAGGTGATTAAAAAAACACAAGGCAGTGAATTTTGATGACTTGAGTTTAGATCTCCTATTATCATTACAGAGGAACAGGTCTGTGTTATCTCATGCTGATAATGAATTGTATTTAAATAGTAGATGAGTTATTGTGTGATTCCTGTTGAACTTCTTTTCTACATTATTCAGCATAGATGTTCTTAACTGTGATATCTCTCCTTTCTAGCGGTGACAGATATGAAGTGTTTGACTATGCACTTCGAGGTCTTCTTCGAGTTCAAGAGCTGGAAGACCAAGGTCAGGCACTAGCAAATGTCTTCACCCTACGACTCTTGGAGAATAGTAATGACCGGGAGATTCAATATATGCTGAAAGCAAAGTCACTGTAAGTGTCTCAATATGGAGAAGGGCTCTGAAATAATAAAAAAAAGTTTGGTAATATGCATCAGAGTTCACACTACTACAAAAACTTAAGCAGGAGATTGATTCCAACAAATCCACTTGCCAAATTATTCTCACAAATCATAGGAGTGCAAACTGCAGAAAGAATAAACAAGCTAATATTTAGCATGATCTTAATCATCATAATGAAAGATCTTTCATTTGTACTTCCAACACTTTATCTTGTTTCAGGGTTTGAACTGTTCCTTTCCTTTTAACTCTTCCATTTATTAGCCAAATGATGGATTTTATAAAGCTGTATGCATATAATGATGGGATATAGATCATTCTACCTACAAGGCTTATCAGACAAGAATGTACAACTTGAATTCTTTCACACCAGCTTGTGGATTGTGACATATTCGGCAAAATTAATCTCTTATTTTTTTCTAGTTATTTATTTGTGAATGTGATAACTATCTCTGAGAACAGCAGGCCTGGCTGTTATCTCACTTAGCCTCGAAAGGAAGCAAAGCGAAAATAAATCAGCACACAGTTATTCAGTTAAAAAATTATGCAAATGGTATTCTAATAATATACAAGATGGAAGTTCTTTAAAAGGTTCTGTTGTCAAAACACTTCCCAGTTCTGTTTCATTTGGAATCTCAGTGCATCCAGCCTTTTTCCTACCAGTACTCCATCCACTATGTTGATTAGTTTAATAGCAAACATACCACTGTTCTTCTATAACTGGAATGTCACTGTCTTCATTTCCAGAATTCACCTTCTGTAGATATAATAGTTAATTGAACTACTGCCTCCAGTCAATTTCATGGAGCATTATTCAGAATTGCAAGTAAATGTCTAAAGTAGCTAAAAATGATCGATAGACTTTTAAATATTCTAGATATTAAGGTAATCAAGTGTGAATGGCGCTGAAGTAAAGGGTTAGCCATGATCATTTTGTATAGTGGAGCAGGCACAAGGGGAGAAATGATCTACTCTTCTTTCTATTGAAGTAAATGAATAGAATTATTACATTCGCCACAGTGTTCTAACACATAGTGTAGAATGTTTTATCAAGGCTTTAATCTGCTATTGCTAATGTTCAAATTGACTACAAGTAGGAATAATGTGAGCAATGTCACTTCACCATTTTCTAACACTTTTTGATGAGATAACAGAGAAAAGATATAAACTGTAGTTGTGGTTGTATAAATAGTGTTTAAGTTGGTATTTGATGAAGTAATGCGTATTAAATTAATGAGCAAACACAAAGCCTATGGTTTAACTGGGGCAGTGACAGCAAGGATACAAAATGGTGAGCTAAAACAGTTCTTCAGAAGAGAGGAAGATGTTCTGTTTCACTACATTAGTTTAACACAGTAACTGCTGCCGGTTTTGACATTTTTGTATAATGTAGCCTTAGGGATACTGTACCACTTTGAAATTTACAAGCTGTAAAAAAAAAACTTGAAACTGTAGGGGATTGTAAGAAGATAGCTATAGATTTAATTAGGACATATACTGGCTGGTGGAATGAGTAATGGCAGACTAAATTCAATGCAGCGAAGTGTTAGGTGATGCATCTTGGTAGAAAGAATAAGGATAAACAATACAAGCTAATAGGTGCAATTTTAAAAGGGAGGGGGAGGTGGTAGACAGAGATCTGGGAGTCTCTCCACAAATCTCTCAAGATGGTGGAACAGATTAACAAAGTAGTTAATAAGGCATTTAGGATCTTGTGCTTAATACTTTAAGCCAATGAGTCATGTTCAACCAATTTAAAATTACAAATTGTTTTGCTGAAAAAAACAAAGCTAAAATATTTCCTATTGCTGAAAGGTTGGTAACCAAAGGACGCAGAGCCAATGATGGTACCATGAAATTTTCATACTACATGTGGTTAGGATTTGGTATTTAATGCTTGATGAGGTGATGAAATCAGATTTATTTGTTGCCTTCAAAGAGATATTAGATAACATGAAGGACACATTATTGTAGGAATGTGAGGGAAGAGGTAATGAGTGCAAGTGACTAGATTGAAAGACTTGATGGGCCATCTTTGTGCTACCCTGTTGATGATTCCTTGATTTTTCAGAAACGTCATCCAACTCAAAATTATGAAAGTCACAGGTTCATTATGCCTTCCTTTATTTCAACATGGCAATTTGGTTATCAGTCAAAATTTTATGATTGAACAAACAATTACAAAAGCTGCTTTTTTATATAAAAATAAGCTGACAAAGAAATATCTCTTGAAAATATAATGGACCAACCAAAGAATGATTCTCAGTTCATCACTTATGGGGTTCTTAAATTTAAGAATTGATATTTTCTGGTTCTGTTGTACATAAATATTACAGAGCTGGAGTTTCCCTGCTGTCTTCATTTATTTACTGATTTTGTTTTTTGTGTCTGCATTTTTATTTTGCAGAAGTGATAAGAAACGCTGGGTTCATTCACTCATGCCAAACCGAAGAACTAAATATGTTTCTCCCAGCTCTTTGCATTGGGGTAAGGATTTACATATTATTTACTTTACTGAAACATCTAACCAACTTCAAACTCCATACTTAATCAGGGTAGAATTTTGTCTCTCATAATTTTGCTTGCACTAGTACTAGATGAATTAGAGCATACACTAGTATTAGAGCATCCTGCCTCCAAAATCTTTTCCACCAAAAAGCAGATGGACTTTGATCTGTACTTAAACTGTACTCTATTTGACCTGGAATTGGGTGTCCATGATGGATCCCATTAATTTAGCTTAATGTCTACCATAAGAATTGAAAGAAGTAACTATTATAATAGTTATATGACCAATAACAGATGTAATAATGCATGCCAAAGGCATTTCATGAAAGCATACTGAGCTACAGAGGACCACATGACTTGGTCAAAGAGCCAGGTCTTTATAAAAATCTTAAAAAGATACGAAAAGATCAAGAAGTAGAAAGGTTTAGAGAAGGAATTACAGAATGTAGGATCATGATAGCTGAAGGAATAAGTGGGAATGGCAGAGTAAATAAACTCAGAGAATCTGGGAGGTGAGTTGTAAGATTGGATGAGATTAAACAGATTGGGAGGAGCAAACCAATGAAGAGGGATTTTAAAATTTTAAAACTGAGGTATTATTTAACTGGGAGCCAATGTTTGTTAGCAAGCACAAGGAAGAAGGGTGAATGGAACCTAGTTTGTGTATAGAAATGGGCAGCAAAGTTTCCAAGTAGGAAAGAATAGTGAGGACAGTCAGGAATGTGTTCGAGTATCAAGTCTAGAAGCAGCAAAGGTGTCGACGAGAACCTGCCCTTATTAATTGTTGAAGAGCCATCTAGCCTAATCCTACTGCCCAGCTCCTGGGCCAGGCCTTCAAGGTTATAAGAATTAATGTGCATCTCCAGTGATGTTATCTCCCTCCACCATCCCTCTAGATTGTGGGCTTCAGACTTCAACTCTCTCTAGGTAAAAGAAAAAAATGACCTCATCTTTCCTATCCTTCTATCAATTACTTTAAAATTGTGATCTCTGCTTACTGACCTCTAAGCTGAAGGAAGTAAGTCCTTCCCATTTACTTTCATTTGCCCTGTAAAATGTTCCTGATTAGGTATCACTTCAACCCCTACTGCTCCAAAGCAAGCAAGCTCAACCTTATCCAATCCTTTCTCTGCCTATACTTCTCCAGTCCTTGCTCATCTTTGTAGATCACCTTTGCACCCTCTCCAGTACATCATTACTGCAGTGTGGTGACCAAACCTGGATGTAGCTCTGGCCTAGAGAGCTGTAGCATAATCACTCTGAGTACAAAATCAGAATACCATGTTCTGGGAATGAGGACAAATATTTGAGTTAGATTCAGTCTTACAGTTTAGAAATAGGTCTTTCGGGCCATCATGTTCACTCCAATCTTCAAGCACACATCAATACTAACCCCATTTACTAACACTTAACCCAGAGCCTTCTATTCCTTTGAAATTCAAGTGCTCATCTAGATAATTCATAAATGCTGTGAGAGTACCTGCCTCCAGCACTCCCTCCCACAGTGTGTTCCGGATTTCAACAACCCTCTGAGTGAAAGGATTCTTCTTCTAATCCCTTCTGAATCTACTTAAACCTATGCCCTTTCGTTTTAAGCACCTCTGATACGAGGAAAGTTTTCTTCCCTTTCTATGCCCCTCTGTACCTCAGTCAGATTTCCCCCTCGGCCTACTCCCCCAAGGAAAACAAACCCAACCCATTCAGTCTCTCACAACTGAAATGCTCCATTTCAGGCAACATCCTGGTGAATCTCTGAACCTCATTTTTCCCTTAAAGTGGTATGTGCTGGATTTTAGAAGCAAACTTGAATTGTTGGCTGTGCATGATGGTGGACCCCACAATGATAAAATAAGTGCTGCTGAGGCTGGCTGGATGCTGAAATTATTAAAATGAATATTTAGTACAGATTGTGGGCACAGCTTTGATCCTGGTTGGAAAGGCTTCAGAATCTACATGGCTGTCTTTGGGGCAACCCCCAATTCAGCCCATTATGGGGTTTCCCAATACTTGGAGGACATTTTCTCATCTGATGCTAATTGACAGACAACCAGTTTCACTGTTTGTTCAGTGTAAATATTTAACTTTCCTCTCCAACCATCTTTTAAAGTATATTGAACCAGAATGAAACAAAGATTATAAGAAACCTTGGGTGTCCAAAGGTTTCTTTCAATGTCTTTCATCTTCCAATGATCAAAGTAATTGTAAAAGTAATTATTATTTTATTTCACCTTCAATTTCATTTTCAATTCCTCAGCAAATGTAGGAGCTCTAACTTGCATGCAGTAAGACCTTATGGCCTAGATAACAACATTCAGGCAAGCGTTGATAGTGGCAAGAAACATTTGTACCACATCAGTGCCATGAGTCATAGAGACATAGAGCATGGAAACAGGCCCTTCAGCCCAAATGGTCCATGCCAACCAAGATGCACATCTGAGCTGGTCCCATTTACCTGTGTTTGGTCCATACCCCTCTAAAACTTTCCTATCCATGTACCTGTCCCAGTGCCTTTTAAATGTTGTTAATGCACCTCTGGCAGCTCATTCCATATACGGACCACCCTCTGAGTGAAAAGGTTGCCCTCGGGTTCTTATTAAATTTCTCCCATCTCACCTTAAACTTATGCCCTCTAGTTCTTGAGTCCCCAACCCTGGGAAAAAGACCGTGTGCATTCACCCTATCTATTTTAAATACCTGTGCTCCAATGGATAAAGTCTTAGCCTGCTCAACATCTCTCTATAACTCAGTCTCTCAAGTCCTAACAACATACTTGTAAATGTTTTCTGCACTCTTTCTAGCTTAATGGCATCTTTTATATAGTGAGGCGACTAAATCTGAAGACATATTCCAAGTTTGGCCACACCTATGTCTTGTACAACTGCAACATAACATCCCAACACCTATACTCAATGCACTGACTGATGAAGGCCAGCATGCCAAAAGCCTTCTTCACCATCCTATCTACTTGTGACACTACTTTCAGGGAACCATGTACTTGTAGAACAGAGGGACATTGGACTACAACACTCCCCAGGGCCCTAACATTCACTGTGAAAGTCGTACCCTGATTTGTCTTCCTAAAATGCAAGATCAGACAATGACCATCTCTAACAAGAGAAAATCTAACCACCCACTAGTGACATTCAATGGCGTTACCATCACCAAGTCCCCCATGATCAACACACTCACCTTAAACTCAACTAACTCAGCTGCACAATAGTCATGGCCACAAGAGCAGGTCAGAATTCGGGTAACCTGCGGTGACTATTTCATCTCCTGATGCCCCATGTCCATTCTACCATCTACAAGCGCAAGTTAGAAGCATGATAGAATGATCTCCACTTGTTTGGATGAGTGCAGCTTCAAAACTTCTCAAGAAACTCAACACCATTCAGCACAAAGCAGCCCATCTGATTGGCACCCCATCAACCATCCTAAAAATACATTCCATCCACCTCTGTACAGTAGCTGCAGGGTGTACCATCCATAAAATATACTACAGTTACTCGCCCAGGCTACTCCAACAGCACCTCCCAAACCTGCTAACTCTACTGATGCATGGTAACACCACTGCCTGCAGGTTCCCCTCCAAGTGCTATGCCATCCTGATTTGGAAATATATTGCCAGTCGTTCGTCATTACTGGGTCTAAATACTGATACTCTCTTTCCAACATCATGAGGGGCATAGATAGGGTGAATGCATGCAGTCTTTTTCCTGGGGTTGGGGAATTAAGAACTAGAGGGCATACGTTTAAGGTGAGAGGGGAGATATTTACTAGGGACCTGAGGGATGCTCTTTTCACCCATAGGGTGGTTTGTACATTGGAATGAGCTGCCAGAGGAAGTGGTTGAAGCAGGTAAATTAACAACATTTAAGGCACTTGGACAGGTACCTAGACAGGATAAGTTGAGGGAGATATGGGTCAAATGTGGGCAAATGGGACTAGCTTAGATGGGCGTCTTGGTTGGCGTGGACCAGTCGGGCTGAAGGCCTGTTTTTATGCTGTATGACTCTATAACATCCCTGTGAGCATGCCTTCACCAGAAGGACTGCTGTAGTTCAGGAAGGCAGCCCATCAGCACCTTCTCAGAAACAATAATGAATGGGTACTTAATGCTAGCCTGGCCAGTGAAGCCCAGTTGAGAAATGAATTAAAAAAAACTCATGTTTGGTGGTCTCTTCTAGATTGTCCTCAGGTGCAGTGCATTCAGAGGTACACAGCACAGGAACCTGACGAGCTCTCATTGGAAGCTGCTGACATCCTCAGCGTTGTTGAATGGACATCTGACGGTAAGTAGAATTGCAAAATCGCAGGTGCAAAATCATAGTATTACTAAGTAACTGTATACTTTATTAGTACCCCTTATATAGTGAATCTCTAGTTTTATCCCACTGTGTCCCTAAGTAGTAGTAAACTGAACAGACCACCAGGGTGGCAAATGGTCTCAAAGCACACAGATTCAGTGAAAGGAAATCATATCGGCTTTCTACTGAAACAGTATTTTTATGATATTATTGCACACTGTAGAAGTGAATGAGAGAGCTTCCTTAACTGTCAGGGGTAGCTGTCAAATCACCAAATGAGGGTATTTTGTTGAAAGAATGGAGAAGGTATGCAGGGTCCAAGACATGATTGAATCAGATCCCAATGGCCAGCACTAGTGGTTGGCTGTTGTGGGTCACCAGCAGTATTGTCAGTGAACATAACTCCTGTAGGTCTGAAGTCTCCTGTTCTCTTCTACATTGACAATGGACTCTGAATGTGACTATTACCAGCTCTGCTGGAGTCCTGAGTAGAGACTGTCTTTTGTAAGTAACAACAAACCAGAATTCCATGTTCTGTGGTGAAATACCTTTAGTAGGGCTTAATATAACAGCTGATACTAGGATACCTTTCCCTTTCTGTATACCCCTCCTTGCAATGAGTTGAGCCCTGTGAATATTCCCGACCACCCTAGGGCATCGATCCACTAACAATCAGATGAGACATGACTCCCCATGAATGACCAGTGCATTTCCTTGACTGCAGTCCCTGTCACAGGGGTCCAGACACCTAAGGAAGGGGAAACATCATCCCTGCATCTGGTGTCAAGTCCCATAAGAATGTTGACATCTTGACCACTTCACCCTTTCAGATGGCTGTAGCTCTGTGGCCAACTGCAGTAACACTATCCTGATTGTAGCACTGTCCTGATTGTAATAACACTGTAGCTGACTGCAGTAACTCTGTCTTGACTATAGCAGCTGCCCTGCCTGCAGTAATTCTGTGGCTGAGAGGTCACATTTTTAGGACAAGGTCCCACAGCCACAGCCAACAGAAAGTACATAATTCCCTTTTGATCTAAGAGTATTTTTGCACTCCCACTCATCTGTTGGCCTGAGTAAACAGTACTTCAGCTATCTTTCCCTTTCCTGTCTGGTACCTACGTCAGTTGATTGATACAATTTTAATAATTGCAATGAGAACAAAATTTTAAATGAGGAAACAAAAGCTTTTAAACCCGCCCCCACCGGTTTCTGCCAAACCCATTCCTTCTTGAAACCAATGACTTCAGCATGATGGTACTTCTGAAAGCTTCATAAGCTAAATTCAGACATTAAGACTGTCTGTTTTAGAAAGCTCGCTCTTCAGCTAAACAAACCTTCCCCAGTGGTTGGACTTGTGGATATTTTACTGTTCCTCACAGTCCACAGCCTGCAATCAGAGCCTTCTGAAAGCTTGGTTCTCTCAAAACCTAATGGAAAGCTGCACTTTCTGGTCAATTTCTTGATTGTGCACACAAATTTGCTTTACCAGACAGTCCCAGCACAGCCTCCTAGAACCATTAATGGAGGCACAGTCAGCCTGTCTTCCTGCAAGTATTGCTACATGGTTTATGTTTTTTTTCCAAATTGCAAAATAACGTGATGCAAACTATGATGTGGTCTCATTGAAACATTCAGCATTCTTATGGGACTTGACACCAGATGCAGGGATGATGTTTCCCCTTCCTTAGGTGTCTGGAACCAGGCATCACAGTTTAGAACACTGAGTCAGCCTTTCTTCCCCCAGAGAACAGGGAACTTCTGGAATTTTTTCTCCAAGTGGTTGGTGGAGTTCAGACAGAGTATGCAAAAGAAGGATTGATAGATTTTTGGATATTAAGTGAATCAATGGATATAGGGTTAGTGCAGTAAAGTGATGCTGACATAAAAGATCAGGCATGACCCTATTGAATGGTGAAGAAAGCATGAGAAACTGTATGGTCAGTTCCTGCTTCTATTTCTTACGTTCTTATGTCCTCCTGTGGAAAGCTGTCACCTGTAATGAACCAGGCTGCATTTTCTAACTTTGCTTCCATGCAGATTAGCTGAGGTTACTGATATTTTCCCATTGCATTTAAGAAGGGACTAAAGAAAACTCAGGGTTCTACTCGATCTTATTGTAACAGGAAGTATATGTCTCCACTCCTTATTGTTCACAGGGTCTTTGTAATAACCACTATCATTATCTCCCTGATGAAGAATAGCCTCCACACATTTTCTTCTTCTGAGGCCATCCCTCAGGATCAAGAGTGACTTACTTCTGCTCTGGCTTTGTGGATTCTGAGGTTGCCGATGAGGCCAATATGAGAACCACAGACTCTTCCACAGATGGGCAAGTGGAGGCTGACTGGGAGAGTAAATGGATAGTTTGCAAGTGGTCACTCCTCTTATTACTTACACAGGTCCTCTGTGTGCTCCTGATGCATGGCCTTGAGATTCTCAACAACGTCTCAAATACTCCTCCTCCACACCATGCAGTTATGAGCCAGAGATTCCCAGGAGTCCACCCACATTTCTAGAGATGACACAGGTGTGTAGCAGGGAGAGCAGCCTGAGTTCGATCCTGACCTCTGGTGTAGTCTGTATGGAGTTTGCATGTTTCCCCTGTGATTACCTAGGTTTCTTCTGGGTGCTCCAGTTTCCTCCCACATCCCAAAGATGAGTAGGTTGATTGGTTAATTAGCTGCTGTAAATTGCCCCTTAGTTTGTAGGTGAATGGTAGAATCTACAGGGAGTTAATGGAAATACAGGGAGAATTAAATGGAATTAATGTAGGATTAGGATAAATGGGCATTTGATAGTGCAGAGTCAGTGGTTCAAAAGGCCTGCTTCAATGCTGTATGACAGGCAAGGACATGTGCTTTTGTCTGTTCTCTGAGAAATGCCTTCTCTGGGTGGTATTGCTTGGTACCCTTCTCGCATTGTTCACCAAAAGATACTGAGCCATATTTGCTATTGTTTATCAGCCACCTCAGTGGTCTGCTAATGCTCTAGAATGACAGGCAGGGACATTTCTGACTGGACATGCCTTTTGGTATCAAAAGGTAAGCTGGTGTTAGGACATTTATTTATGTAAATTAAGGGCCGTCCTTCTGCTTCAGGTGCCTACTCCATTGTTGGACTGCCTAGACCTGGCCTCTCTCAAAGCCTAAAAAATCCTGGATTATGCAATTTCTGCATATTTCTCAAAGGGAAAATGTCATGGCAACTAAACAAAAATAGGTCAGAATGTTCTGAAGGATTGGAAATTGAAAATTAAAATAATGAGAAAAGTCAGAAGTGTATTAATCAGTTCAAGGTGAGTCTGGCAACATTTTTAGATTCAAAATTCTCATTGCAATTAACAATGGAAGTTCAAAAAAGCATTTATTCAATTATTTCATATTAGTAGTCAGTACTTTAAGAGGATGGTTTGTATGTCAGTGTTTCTTGAAAAACATTTATTTGGGGGAGGAACAAAAAAGTCTTGGTTAGTGATGAAGATAGAGTTGTCAACCAGAAAGGATGGTGGCATTGGGAGGGGCAAGTTGTGCAGGAGGGAGTTTGTTGGGGTGGAAGATTAGGACAGGATGGAAGGATGTCAGTTCAAACCAAGGGCTGGGCTGTGGTGAGGGAGGGAAGTGACTAGAAATCTGGGCTGGAAACTGGAGTTTGGAAGCTGAGGAAAATATCTGGTTAATGTGAGGTTGGGGAAGAGTGAGAATAAAGACGACCAGTATGGAGTGGGGGATAGGAGTTGGAAAAGGAACATGAGTTTTTGTAAAAACATTATGCCATGAAGTTCATGCATGACCAGGAATGTATCACTTAATGTCTAGAAACTAAACTGTGTCATGCTGTATTTTGGTGCACCATGCGATCCAACATCCTTGAAAATTAAAGTGTGAATAAAAATTGGGGACTGTAAACTCCATAATTTATTTGTTCAGATCTCCTCTGTCAATGGCACAGTAGAATCTTGGAGGACACTGGACGTGTGCAATGCCATCCAATGATGCGCAGTGTACAGTTGAATACTTTTCCAAGATTTTCATTGACAATGGAGTGGCCTATGAGAATATGTAAGCCACATGTGTAAAACAGTCTTCTCACACTCCCATGAGGAATATTTCTGTGTTAGCCTCCCTGAGGAGATGACTTGGTGCTTTTGAAATTCCAAACTGCGTGTCAATGACCAAAATGATTATTGGTCTACCACATTGTGACTATTTAACACAACTCCATGAGTACCTTGAAATTCTGCCCTTAATGTCTGCCATTGTATTGCAAGATATGATCATGAAATGCATGACAATTATCTTCAATGAATAAATTATTTAGATCTGGGCTATTAAGGATTGAATGGTGAATTTCATTAACATAAGAGTCCTGAAATATAATTGGAAACCAGAGTGAAAATGGATTTGTTTTAGATTTCTTCCTCCACTATCTTAAGAGAAGGTCGTTGTTTTTATGATTAGTTTGATTTTCATCTCCCTCCGCTCCCACCCGGCAGTGAACTTGCTACAAAAAGAGATTAGTTCGTTCCCTATCAGAGTTATAAATGCCATAAGCATCATGATGGTGGTAAGAGATACCAAAGTGAAAAATGTGTTACTATCCTGTAACATTTCCCACTTCAAAAAAAACATCCTTTAAAACTTTATTTTAAAAAGATTGAACAAAATGTTTTTTCACAGTGCATAACTTGATTAGCTCTGATAAGTGGACAAGCTTTGATGTAAATGACCTTGTCTCTACATGTCCTGTCCATCAGGCTGGATATTAGGAGATCGCCTGCATGACGGAGAGAAAGGCTGGTTCCCAAGCCTAATGGTTGAAGAGATCAAAAACCCACAGCTCCGAGCTCAGAACAGAAAAGAATGCTACCGAATCTATAAGGCGGAAGAATGCCATGGCAATAAAAGCAAAGAAGGGAGAAAATTTACCAACAGAAATGTGATCCATCAGCAGTGATCAAATCTTTGTATTTTGTTAAGCTTGTATTTTTAACAGATTGTGAAACTCCCACCATTCTGCATGGCAGTGCTAGCAGTGAATATTTGCCAGAAAACTGCAGATTGTGAACTGTTTTTATTTAATTTACAGAATGCTACATCTTTTTAAATTATTTCATCTACACAGTGAAAGCATGATTGAAGTGAATGTGTTTTATCGACAGAATGTAGCCATGAAACGCAATGAAGGGAGATTATTTGGACTTTATTTTAACCAAGTAATGGTTAATTCCAATTTAAATATAATGGCAGCTATCAAGACAGAAAAATATATATACATGAATCAAAGTAAATCTTGCTGTGCTTGGTTAAAACTTGTATGGCAAATGTCCAGAGGATGAATTTTAAGATGGAATGCACTAGATAGAAATTTGAAAAGAATCCATTAAGAATTATACTCTGTAATATGGCTGAAAACTGCAAATCTCTTTACATTAACTGTGAAGATGAAGTAGATCTTTTGACCTGGTGCCATGCGGATTCCTATACAAACCCATACAACTAATTTTTTTATTAAGTAAGAATTTACCAAAAAGGAGTTTCCATACGTGAAATTTAGCCAGCATTAGATTAATTCTGAACTTTAACTCCTGGCATTATTACTTGCTATGTTACCTCCTAACTTCAAACATTTGCTGCAATTCTCATAAATTGATCTTCATTACAAGGATCAAGATGAAAGAAACCAACCATTAACTGAAGAAGTAAACAAACAAATCAAGTGAGAGGACTAAGGAAAAAAGCTTAAAAATAAGTTTGGACAGGAAGATGTTATATTCTGTATCCAAGAAAATTTATTCAATTTCATAATAAACCCTGTGGCTGTGTCCACGTGCAATATGGGATGGAGAAAAGAGAAAACAATCACAGTTAAGTACTTGTCTATAGCTTAAAAACAACTCTGGTAGATGGTTTTAAAGATAAATAGGGAGGGAAACTGGCAAAAAAAAAGTGATTTTTGTTAACCTGCCAAGCCCTCGATACTCCAGTGCACCCAAAAGGATGTGTTACATGGACAATGCAGCAGCTTGTAACCAAAGCTTCCGTTGGGTGCCATTAAATGCAAGGTTCGGTTGTGTCCAGAGTGTCTCGACGAACTTTCTGGGCACTACACATTTAAAAAGAATGAAAATGTACATCATAGGATTTGGGTCAGAGGCCAAGCTGGTACAATCAGATGGCCAGAGGTTACAAAGCTGATTTGGCCAAAACTGAGGGGTGGGGGTTGCTGATGGAGGGATTGAGGGCTATGCTATGGTCAGGGATGGAATGAGGGGGTGTTGTAAAGGGATTGTGGCCAACCTTTGGGTTCAGGAGGATGTGCCTAGAATTGAGTCGATGACCCAAGCACAATGTTGTGGTAAGTGTGGAGTGGGTGAGGAATGTTCAGATGGGGTTGGGGTTGGAGACTAAGGCCATCAATGGGGGACTCAAAGCATTCTGCCATTGTATGTTCAGTGAGATTGGAGTTGACCTGGGGTCAGGAAGAGAAGGAGATCAGGAAATCAGAAGATTGGATTATTGGTGTAATAGGAAGTGTGAGAGTTGGTAATCAGGAGACTGGAGGGTTGGGGGTGGAGAGTTTGACAGTCAGGTTCTGTTTTTCAGGGGTGAGTTGGCAATACATCAGGAGTGAATAGGGGTAGGGACAAACCATTGGGAGTCCAGAATGAGGCAAGGTGAGTAAGACTCTTACTTGAGAGGAGTCACTGTCTAGCATAGCTTTGGAAAATCTAGCTGGCTCAGGCGTGTTCAGTGGTATTGCTCTGGGACTATATTGGTCAGAATTCTCCCACAATATCCCAACATGGCGATGTTCAGTGAATGATGGAAATCACTCTTGGAATACCAAAGTGACTCACATCCACATGTGCTGGAATGAGATTTCCACCAAGAAACCACTAAGAAATGATCGTTATGACTTTCACCTTGTTTTAATTGTATATTGTTGAAAAAGACATTATTGTGAAATTGAATTTCTAGGCTGATGAGCTATAAGGGTTTCTCTGGGAGCTATTATATCAATGACTTAATTGGAAAGAAGTTAAACAGTCTAAGGAAAAGTCATCGGCATTAACTCCAATCCATTTTCTGCTCCCTCCCTGCCAATTTTATAATGCTGTATAGGTATTGTCTCAGGATGAATCAGACTGTTCCTTCCTTGGGATCCCATTTGACTTGAATTGAGTTACTGACCATGAATACTCTACATCACAAAGACTGCCTATCCTTCAATCTCTAAAATATAGCTTGCATTTGCTCTGCCCCAACCTGTCCCATGTTGAAAACGTTATCCATAGTTTTATCTCTAGATTCAAATACTGCAATCCAATCATCATAAAATCACTAAAGCCTATGTTGCCTGGACCTTAACTCACGCCAAATCCCACTCACCCAGTACTCCTGGTGTACATAAATTTAAATTCCTCTGATCTTTAAACTAGGCCTTTTCATGGTAGCTATCTGGTTGGATTGATTTTGTCTAGGCTAACTCTAGTGGGGATTTGAGCAAGGGCTGGACAGTTACACGTCCCATTTTTCAGATAAAATGTTAAGCTTAAACTCTTTATACTCTCTAAAGTAAATGCATGTCATCCAATGGCACTACCTTGAAGAAGAGCAGAGAAGTTGTATCCTGTTGGCCTGGCTAATATTTGTTCCTCAATCAACATCATTAAAAGAATGAGGAATTGCATTGCTTTTTTGTGGGAGCTTGCAATGTACAAATTGAATGCAAGTTTCCTACCTTGCAATAGTGACTTTACTTCAAAAGTATTTCTGGCTGTAAAATACTTTGAGATGTCCTGTGAAAACTATGTCAATGGAGCTGGCCACTAAGAACAGGAGAAATTATATCAATTTTACAACAATGTGAAGAGAGATTCAGCATTTAAGATCTTTTCAGCCAATAACTGTGTCAGAATTTTATTAGCAGTAACGTAGGTTGGAGATGTACCATAGCTCTCAATTGTGTCAAAGTTATCAGATGCATGGTAGTGTTATAATTATTTGGGCCAGATTTTCCTCTGGGCATAAATAATGACCCAGAAACATGGAGAAAATCAACCTATCAATGTTCTACATAAGTGCCATCATTGGCTGAACTTTGACAGCGATGCAGCACACCAAGAGGTTTAGAGTAAAAAGGTGTAAAAATTACCAATATAAATATTGTGGTTCTGAATTAGTCATTAAGTGACTGTTAAGCATTTATGAAACATCTCAACAAATGAGAGTAAAGAATGAACAGAAATTAATGTCTTGCATTGTAAAACAGTTTCAGCGACTTGTGAAGAGTTTTGTCGATCAAGTGGTCCTTCATTTTACATAGATGCGGAATTTCTGTAATCATATAAAGAAGACGATTAAAATAGCAGTGTTATAATAAATGGGTCCAGTGAAGGTTTTGTGGTTATGTCTGTCAAATGTGCAATTATGCATGTTTATTTGATTTACAGTCCCTGTAGGATTTGAAATCGCTTCAACCCATAGTTGATAAGTAGCACCATGAGCTTAATCTGAGTTAAGTCACACTGCCACCAGGCAGTATTTTTATGATGCAACTATGCCAGAACACATCCATCTACATCTTATTAATTTTCAAAAGCTACCATGTGGAGTAGGAACATTGAGGATGTGAATATTTATAGAGAGACCACCTACACGGCGGAGGTCCATTTAAAAATGTGCTTCAATCACCGGTTTTAATAGCTCATACAGATTTGGAATACTGTCAGTTGTTAGCATCTCCTGCAGCTGGGAGATGGGTACTGAACAACACAGGATGTGTGAAGCATTAGCCTGAATGCTGACTGACATTGTAACTATGGATTAAAAACCAGCCATCCGTGGGCATGTTTGTCAAAACTACTTTTATTTGAAAGATGTTTTTTTTAAAATTTTAATCAGGATTAAAACCTGATTGTGGTATAAATACAGCTCATCAGCGTTCAGCTCCAATTTGTAACGCAGCAGATGATTTACCATAAAATTACTGGGTGATGGCTCTCAATGTTTTTGTTTTATGTTTATAATTTCATTGAATGTAAAACATTTGAGGACCAGACTGTTACAGTGTGTATAACATTGCTTGTGACCACTGTAGTACACACAATACTATATTTTCCACCTGTAATGGTGGTTGTGTACAAATTAGATAAATTAATTTAAATATAAAATTGTAGGTCAGCTGGAGTAATTCAGTGGGTTAAGCAATGTTAGGTTTTTGCATGAGGTCTGATGAGGATGTTTGGGAGAACTCAGGGCGGACCTGGAATCTTGGAGTACCAGCGGAAAGACTGAGAGCAATTCAGTCTGTTAATGCATAACTGGCTGAGGTCTGGATGTACCTGGGGGAGTGTGGGTGCTAAAGATTTTGACCACTCACATGTGAAGGATGTGACACATTATTCATTATTTGACTAGGTTCTCAAGGATCTTGGGGGCCTGAGACTGGTATACTTTAGTCTCACTGGGAACAAAGGGAACACGAAAAAGATGCGGTGGGGATAGGGAGGGTAGTTGATGGCGAGGTCCATGATTTTGGAGCACTTGCAGGATGTGAGCTGGCATGTGTGGGGTAGGGGGTTCTGACACATTATTCACATTAATGCTAAGTTATCTGAGGACTCTATGATCTTTGATGGGGAGGGGAGGAGGATAGGATACAGGAGCATTGAGGAATTCTGAGAGAAAGGGTTTAAATGTGGGTGGAGCAGTTTAAGCAACCTCACTTGGGACTAGAGAGCACCCAGCATGGAATGTGCTCTTAACAATGTAGGAAAAGGGCTGAGTTGAACTGTTAATTGAAACAATGATTGTAACTGCACCAGGAGGAGGAACCCAGGGATGGGAGCAGAGTGCAAATGGCTGAATGTGGGAGGAGTGCTGGAGATTAAGAGGCCACTCATCAGGCTGAAAAATATCAGCATCCATGAGTTGGTTAGGAAATGAAGAGAAAGGACAGTCGGAACCTCTAAAGGTGTGGCAAGAATATGTGGCGGAAACTTGCCTAAAGTACTGGTGGATAGGATGGACAGGTTCAATAGTAATTTGTGTATGTCTATTTTGTTTATCAGCATCAATTATAGTCATAGGGGTCAGCAGGAGGGTGCGGAGCCTGAAATACCATATTAGCGAATTTTAGGGACTGTATTATGAAAGTGGTTGTAGTGCTTAATTGTAGGTTTGAATACTCCCTTAATGGCTCATTGTGGAATAGAAACATACAGAATACAAAAGCCTACCTTCTTGTATTCCAAACCAGCTCAGCCTCATTTATACATTGTTCAATCCCTCCAATATATTTGATTTTTTACCACTTTTATCCTTCAGGAGAAATGGGCAGCATTTTTCATCTCTGGAGAAAGCTCTGAGCAGTTTTCTTGAACCTCTTGCATTCTGTGTTTTGGAGGTATTACCACAGTGCTGTGAGTTAGGGGTTCTAGATTTTGACATGTAGGTGGTGGGAAGAACTGTGATATATTTCAGTTTCTGTCACACGTATTGGTTTATTATTGTCACTTGTACCGAGGTACAGTGAAAAGCTTGTCTTGCATACTGATCGTACAGGTCAATTCAATACACAGTGCAGTTACATTGAGTTAGAACAGAGTGCATTGAGGTAGTACAGGTAAAAACAATAACTGTACAAAGTAAAGTGTCACAGCTACAGGGAAAGTGCAGTACAGGTAGACAATAAGGTGCAAGGTCACATGTATAACTTATGATGGAGTTCCCATGTATTTCTTGCCTTTATTCTTCAAGGTGGTAAAGTTTTTGCATTTGGGAAGTGCTGTGGAAGGAGCCTTGGCTTGTTGTTGCAATGCATCTTGTAAGTGCAATAACAGCGTGAGGTTGCTGGAGGAAGTGAATGCTTGAGGTGGAGGATGGATGCCGAGCAAGCAGATGGCTGGGGCCTGAATGATGTTGAGCTTCTTGAGCACTTAGAGCTGCACTTATCCTGGCAAGTGGAAGTATTCCACAACACTTGTGTCTTGTTAATGCTGGAGAGTCTTTGGGAAGTCAGTTGTCGAAGGGTGAGCTTTGATAAAGTTAAGGCCACCCAAGTATCAGGAGAGGCAATTAAACTACTTCCTGTTAAGAATAGTCGTAGCCCTGTACTTACGTAGTGTGAATATTAGTTAATAGCTTAATCCTAAATTCTTGTTCAAGTTTTCATTCTTAGACGAGTTGTAAATGGTACCAAACTTTGCAATCATCCCCACATCTGAGCTTATGATGGAGGGGCTGTGAATGACGAAGCAGCTGCATACGGTTGGGCTAAAGACATTCACCCTCAATAGTCTGACAATTGGCATCCAACAAGAATAACTAATTTCCTCTGTGCTAGAAATGAATCCGGCCTGTGAAGAGACATCCCCTGTATTCCCACTGACCAATTTTACTTGTGTTCCATGATGTCACACTCGGTCAAATGAAGCCTTGATATTAAGGGTGGTCATTCTCACCTCACCTCTGGAATTTAGCCTTTTTTTTTGCCTTGTTTGAACTAAGGTACTCAAGAGGTTTGAAGAAAATGATCTTGGAGTATCGTTGAACAGGTCTCTCGTAAGTTAGTGCATTGTAAATGTATCATAAATGACCCCTTCCATCTGTTTGGAGAAGATTGAGAGTAGGCTGGAAGTATTAAATAGTTGGATTGTATTTGCCCTGCTTTGTGCGGGCGGGACTTACCTGGCTAATTATCCATGTGTTGGGGAGATGGCAGTGCTGTAGTTATATTGGAAGAGGTTGGTGAGAGGCACGTCTGGTTCTGGAACTGGATTCTTAGCTCAACACCTGACATGTAAGTAGAAGCACATATGTCCCTTGTGGTATACTGTTTGCTCAATGATTTCTTATGCTCACTTGTGAATCAAAATGACTGGTGACTGGCTTCTATAGTGATAGGGATCCGTTAGCGGAGTGGTACAGAGCAAGCAGTGCACTATTGAAAGGACGTTACTGAGGGAGTGTTGTACTGTCAGAGGCATAGAACTAAGGGAACACTGTACCATCGGAGGGGCATTCCTGAAGGAGTGCAGCATTGTCAGGTAGACAGCATCCATCCTCTCTCTCCTTCTGACTCTGACTGAACCAAAACGTCAGCATGTCTTTATCTCCTGTTGTTGTTGTAATAACACCCCCCCACCACACACACACACACACACACACACACAAACACACTACTGTATTATGTCTTAAAGGGACATTCACCAAATAGTATCCTAATCCGTAACACAGTACTGAGAAAGTGCTGCATTGTTGGAGAGACAGTACTGAGAGACTGCTGCATTGTGAGAGAGGTGGTGTTGAGGGAGCACTGCCCTGTCAGAGGGACAGTACGGAGAGAGTGCAGCATTGTGAAAGGGATGGTGCTGAGGGAATGATGCATTTTGAGAGGGGCAGTACTGAGGAAGCGGGTGCATTGTGTTACAGACTAGGTTACTATTGGTGAATGTCCCTTTAAGATAGAGTGTGTGTGTGTGTGTGTGTGTGTGTGGCGTGATGACGTCAACAGAAGATAAGGACGTAATGACGTTTTTGGAGCAGACAGTTGAGGTCAGTCAGAGGAAGAGAGAGAGAGAGAGAGAGAGAGACCAGCCTGCTAGTCTGTATCGATGGATGAAAAACAATAACTGTGTCTGTCACTACACTCCACGTATGGATTTTTGGAATAATCCAGTGGAGTCCACTTTGTCATTAACCTGTAGAAGGAAACAGGTATTTGTATGGACGACCACATCTCGGATACCTTTCGGGGTGGCAAATACTTTGGAACAAAGCAGTGGAGTAGTCACTGCTGAGTAGACACTGAGGTGTCGTATGGGTTCCATCGTAGAACATTTGGATTTTGTAATGTCTCTATTTTCTCTCTACATTTTCTCTTCAGTCAACGGTGGTTTTGCAGAAGCTTTTGCTCACGTTTCACCTTACGGCTTGCTGAACTGAACTTTGAGAACCATTCCTGGACTTGGAGTTTGGGAATTTGCCACACACACAATTCAAGTTTAGTTTTTGGGGTTAATGTTCAAGATCTAACATTTTTACTTTTATCTTTCATATTATCATAAGTAGTTATTAATAAAATAGTTTTTAACACATACATGACTTGGTGTGTTTCTTTTGTTGTTGGTTCATAACAATTGTGAGAGGGACAGTGCTGAAGGACTGCTATATTACTATGTAGTCAGTACTAAAAGAGCACTGCATTGTCAGACACAAGAAATTCTGCAGATGCTGGAATCTGGAGCAATACACAAATACTGCTGGAGGAACTTAGCAGTCAGGCAGCATCCATGGATGGAAATAAGCAGTTTGAGTTTCGGGCTGAGACCCTTCATCAGTTCCTCCAGCACTTTTTGTGTACTGCATTTGTCAGAGGAAGTCAAGGTGGACCATTCATGTTACTTCTGGGTGAAGGCAGCCGTCAATGTTTCAGCCTTGTCCTTCTCGCAGTTTGCTTCATCATTTGATAAGAATGGGGATGTTCATTAACTCCCGTGTTGTTTGGTTGTTTACCTCATCCGCAATTTGTCATGCTTCTTGTCTGATATCCCTTATTAGAACAGCAGTAACTTAATGCAGTTCTGGCCGCTTGTGTATTCCTGACTTTTCTCACAGTGCCACTTTCAGTCATGACTTCAGCTGTCAAGCCTCTCTGCCTCTCTTTCCTCCTTTAAGATATTCCTTAAGATCTAACTCTTTCATCAAATTTTTGGTCACCCGTCCCAACTGCCAGTTCATGCCTTGATAATACCCTGTTGTTGTGCCTGGTGGTGATGACTGTTGCCACACAGCCCGATGTTGTTTGGTGCCAAGGCTCACACATGTACACTGCTTGCCTGCGAGAAAAACTGGAGGTATGTGGAACATACCTACGGTCAGTCAGTGCCTTTGAAAAGAGGGGAGAAAGTTGCAAATCTATGCAGAAAAAGTAAGTAGGGGAGAAACATTGGTTTCTCTTTTGTGTACTTGATTATCCCCTGTATGCATTGTTAATGTGATGGAACCATAAACGTGTTTTGTCATTGTTTCTTGGTACACAGTGGACTGACCTTTCAACCAGTCTTGTACAACATGGCATTAAAATGCCCAGCTCCAGAATAAATCCCATTTAGTGTAGTACACAGATAATGAGGGAACTCATAGCCATCCTGATAGGATGTTGGGTTATTTACGAAGCACTTGAGATGATCATCAGTCCCTTCCCACTTTTGTTGCTGATAGGACCATGGATACTGCTCACACATCCACACAGTAATCATGCCTCTTGGTTGAATTTCTTAACTTTGGTTGCTTAAGTAAAGGTTGATCCTTGTTCTGCTAAGTACACTTAGCAAGGTCAAAGGTTGCTTTCTGTCATTTTAGTTGATGAGGTAGTCGACGGGAGTATATGTTGCACAGCTGGTTACTTTTTTCATTGTTGATTTCTGGGTTACATCTACTTCACTTACATATTACTGCACAAAAGCAACATTTGGCCCATTAGTTCCATGCTAGTTCTGAGCAATGCAATCGCATCAGTCCCTTTCCCCCTGCAGCTCTGTACATTTTTCTCCCTCATGTGCTCACCAACTCCCCTTTACTTCTTTTTCACTTAGCTATGCTAAATGATGCAGCAGCCAACTTTTCAAAGTTGGGCAAGGTAAAGACATCTCCTTGGGGGTACTTAAACTATTGTAGGTGGGATATAAGATATAGACATTGTAGAGGATTGATACTAGCACAGTAGAGGATTCATACTACCCTGTTACACAGATTTTGTATATGCTTCCATTGACTCTATTGATGGAGCCCATGAAAGTTCTATTTGGTATTATATTGATGATAAAGACAGTTGTTTTCCAGTCTGGGATCATTTTGAATAGTTTGTACTCACTAATGTCTTGAAATGATAATGTACAAATCAATACTACACATTAGTGAATCTTGTTCTCCCCAGTATTGTTCCTTAGTTACATTGGCCACAAGCCTTTCTTTAATGTGTTAAAAAATGTTTGTGTCGGGTCGAATTTATAATGAAACAATTTTTTCAGCTACCAATAGAGGGCATCAAAACATTGTGAGCAAATGGTGGTAGATATCACCATTAACACAAAGAATTCACAGGAAAAAAGCTCATATGCAGTTTTATTTTATTTTACAGAGAGATTCCATTTTATGCTGAAGACAGATTAGTAACTGCTTATCTTTCTCTGATCCAAGTTGCACAATTGATGTCTAGTTCAAATTAAAGTAGCTGGATCAAAAATACCATTTTTATAGGGTCATAGAATTATCCAGCATAGAAACAGGCCCTTTGGCCAAACTCATCCATGCAGATCAAATTACCCACCTGAGCTACTCCCATTTGCCTGAATTTGGCCCATACCCTCTCAACGTTTCCTATCTACGTACCTGTCTAAATGTCTTTTAAACATTGTAGTTGTACCTGCCTCTACCACTTCCTCCAGGAGCTTGTTCCATATGCTCACAACCTTCTCCGTGAAGAAGTTGCCCCTCAGTTCTCCTTTAAACCTTTCCCTTCTAACATTAAGCCTATATCCTCTAATTTTAGACGTCCCTACCCTGGGAAAAAGACTGTTACCATTCACCTTATCTTTGCCCCTCATTTTTTTATATATCTCTATAAGATCATCCCTCAGCCTCCTACGCTCCAGGGAAAAAAGTCCCAGCCTATCCAATCTCTCCTTATAACTCAAGTCCTCCAATGCCAGTAACACCGTTATGAATATTTCCTGCACCTTTTCCAGTTTAATGACATCCTAGCTATAGCTAGGTGACCAGAACTGCACACAATACTTCAAGTACGGTCTCACCAACATCTTGTACAGCTGTATCATGACATCCCAACCCTTGTGCTCAATACCCAGACTGATGAAGGCAAGCATGCCAATGCCTTCTTCACCAACCTGTCTACCTATGTTGTGCCCTTCTACATCCACCCTTTATACACCTGTTTTCTCCCTGTCTCCCTTATGAATTTTGATGGACTTTTGTTAACCAACCTTAGGTTTAAAATTAGCAATTGCCCTCAAACTAATTGCCATTTATGGAAGCAAGTTCCAAACGTCTATCAATCACTACATTTACACTTATTTCTTCATTTCACTCTTCAAAGGCCTGGCTCTAATTACTACACTGTGCCATTAATCCTGGATACCTAGCCAGTGAAAATAGTTTCCATATACCATGTCTGTTCCACAAAATATCTTGAAAGCTTCAAATCTAATCACCCCGTAATGATCTAGGAGAGAGACATCTTTCTGGTAAACGTTTGCTACCAAGGCTAATATATCCTTTCTATGGTATGGTACACAGAACTCCATACCAGGTGTTGTCCAACCAGATCTTTTACAACTCTGCTATAACTTCCATCCCTGTACACCTTAAAATAAAAAGGCCTAAATCCCAGTATTTTTTTGATCATTCTCTCTACCAGCAGTTATGATTTAAAGATCAATGATGTGGACCCTCAAGTTTCTCCACAGTTCTGAGCATTTCACCATTTCAAAAATGGTCTCTACTATTCCATTTACATCCAAAGTGGATGGCTTCCTACATGCCATGATGAAATCTTTTGCACTGTCTTTCATTCGCTTGGTCAATTAATACATCTTGGTAATCGACTGGTGTCACCTGCACTGTTAACCATGCCCTCTGTATTTCTGTTATCAGCAAACTTGGGTACATGACTTTCTATCCCATCATTCATACATGCCATTTACAAAGGTGTGTAGCCCTAACACAGATCCTTGCAGGACTCCAAGAGTCACAAATGCCAATTTGAGTGCCTGCCCATTATCACTGCTCTGACTTCCACCAATCAACTGACTTCCTAACTAGGTTAATAAATTGCCTACAATCCCAAGTGCTTCAAGTTTAGTTCAGTGCATCAGTCAATGTCATTATAACCCCCCATTTACTGCTGGTTGGTGTGTTAATTGGCCACTGTAAATTGCTCCTCATGTGTAGGTGAGTGGTAGAGTCTGGAGGAAGTTGATGGGAATGTGGGGAGAATAAAACAGGATTAACGTAAATTTTCATTGTGGATCTGGTGGGCTGAGAGGCCTGTTTCTGTATGACTCTATGACTATGGCTCTAATACTGGCAAAAGATGAGTCTCATCTTCGTGATGCCTCCCTGGATGTGATCTTGGAGGTGTAAAGCACTCACAGGGAGATGCCTTTCCCTAGTGACAGGAGGAAGAAGCCCATTAATGGCATGACCAGAGAGTGACTGCTGATGGATTCAAAGCCTAAAGTGGTTTACTGGCCTAGGCAAAAATGACAACTGTGACATATTTACCCATGTCCTGATGTCTACTCCATCCCCAGCTACCTTGCTTTGCCTGCTCATGACCACTATGGGAGATCACTTCATATCAACAATCTCCCACTGTGGCTTTATTACCTTCCACATTCCCTTCATCCTTGGGATTATTTGGAGAGGCTCTGTGCCTTATTCTTCCTGCAGTCCAAACCATACTGGACTATCACATTGTATAGACTACAGAATGTCACCATCATTCTGGGCACCATAACCAGTGTGTTTTGAAGGATGCCTCCAGAACTGTCAAGCCACCCCAAGGGCACCTTCAGCATCTCAGTGTTGCTTTCAAAGACACATCCCAGTTGACATTTGGGTCTCATAGTATCCCTCCTGGGCTTCGTTGATTGGGTTTTACCCGGGTATTATCAGCTGCGCTGTAAGTGGGCATCATCTGTGAGCAGCCAGGCAACATGTCTTCATTTGAAGCCTGAAGAGATTAAGGATCTTGGCAGCTGCCTGTGAACCTTCCACAGACCTGAATAAAGACCTTCTTGTGGTTGTGCATGAGCTGTACATTGATAGAGAAGGAGTTCACGTGGTTAAAGAATGCTCCTGACTCAACAGGGGCTGAGTTAATTGTCTAGTGCATGCAGCTGATTATGTCTCATCATTGCTGCTCACCCAAACCCCTGCTCATTCTTAACTGTGTCACCACAAAAAAAGTGTGCAGGATTGGCTGTCTGGCAGATAAAACCCTTCTCTTATGCATTTTTGGGTTTCTGACTCAAGGTCCAACAAATATCTCCAATACATTCTTGTAGGTTAAGGTT
The DNA here is from genome assembly GCF_009764475.1 of Pristis pectinata. Lineage (NCBI taxonomy): Eukaryota > Metazoa > Chordata > Chondrichthyes > Rhinopristiformes > Pristidae > Pristis > Pristis pectinata. The sequence goes on along the minus strand of NC_067410.1, from coordinate 70,131,907 downwards.
AAGGTTGACGATGATTTTGGACAGAAACCATATGGGAAGATCGTATCCCAGCAGATGTCTGCAGCCAACTATTGCAAGACCCCGGGCCTCCTGAGTCACTGGTGTTCCAAAATGGCAAGGAATTTTATTCTCTGCCTGTAGAATCTGTGTGCTGAGTTTAAACTTCTGTGAGGCCCACCACTCTGCTGCTGGTGCTGATGTTACTGCATCTGTTTCTGCTCCCACTGATGTGGTCATTAGCTGAGGCTACAAGTTACATGGCGTTAGCAGCACCAACGGTGCCCTGATGGGTCAGAACTTCAAAGCAAATCAGGCAGCCTCCAAATGCTGTCAAAGTAACCTCTCTGTCCAAGTGCTGGGAGGATAGTCTTTCACAGAGGCAGACATGAAAACAACAAAAGAAGTCAGTAATTTTTGGAATGTCACCATATTTTCAGCTCCTTCAGCTACTGTGCTTTTGCCTCATTTTCTTTGACAAGTACACATCATGTTGGAAAGTTGTGGATCTTTCCTTAAACATCAAAGACTAAATCACTCTCACTGAGTGATTAACTTGCTGAAGCTGACAACCAGCTTCTCCTGTGGAACCTGCCTGTCCATAGCCTAATGTTCTTCAGTTAACCATGGGTTGGAGCTGGTTGTAGGTAATTTTATTTTGTTCCTGTTTTTTCAAAGTGGATCAATTATGAAGAGCATTTCTGAATAAGACATTTAACAAAGTTGATACGCAATGATTCAGATTCAGATTAGCTTATTGTCAAATAGACCAAGGTGCAATGAAATTCCTTGCTTGCATGAAGCTCACAGAGCGAACAGTGCATTCTTTTCAATGTAATGAATCAAATGCATTTTTAATAATGCATGGCATCATACAGTTTATACATAACAAAGATGCATTCTTAAAATTTAATTTACAATGGATTATTTTCTGTGATTACTTAGTGACATTAAATTTACTATGTAATTATCACACTCTTCCACTCAACTAATATTCACAGTTTACTTAAGCCCCAAATAAAAATATAATTCTCCAATCTTATATCGGAAGATAATGTTCACAGGTACAGAGTAAAGAGAATATAACAGTAAAGCATCAGTTAATTAAAAAAGAATCTATGGGTATAGAGACTGACATTTTATAATCATATGATCCTTGTGTTATTTTTAGGTTGTAATGAAGTCACTGTAGTTCAGCAAAAAGTAATATTACAGGAGTCAGCCTTTTCAAACCCTGTGGCTTTTTCTAATCAAAGACTTACAGTGTTTAATTTTTTTTTGGTAAAATGGAATAAGAAAACATAAGCTTCCTAAGAATGTTTTCCTGCAATTAGGCCCCACTCCAATATTTTTGGTAAGATCTAAGGTGCTTAACTAACAGCTTGTGCATTAAAGGGTAGATTACTTGTCTCATAATCAATATTGGATAAACCATAATCTCCTCCAGTTCATTTAAAGCCATTGTCTCCAAATACACCCAAAATATATGTGCTTGTCATCAACTCTATACCCTACTCTTACCATTTTCTCAGGCTCAGACAAACTGTCAGTTTGAAGCTGAGTTTCTGACCCACATCCTTTCTATCTCAAATGCCACCTACTTCTACTTTTGTTAACTTTATTTACCTCTATTCCTTCCTTCATCCATTTACTAGCAAAATCATCATTCACACCACTTCATTCAATTATTCCAATGGTCTCCCATTCTTCACCTTCAATCACTCTCGTCATCATTGTCCTATAATTGGTTATTCAATGCCTCAAATTCAAAATCTCTTTTGGTTCAGGGTTCTAGATACTTCTACCAAACCTAGCATGCTGTCCAACTTCCGATCATTTTTTAGGATAAAAGTTATATAAGCTTAACGGAAGATGTAATGATTAAGGAAAAGATAGAATTGAAGAGACCACAGAATTGAAGTTGTTTATCCTTTTTTATATTCCAGACTTGACTCTTCCAATACAGTTCTGGCCAGCATGCTATCCTCCACTCTACATGAGCATACTCATGCTAAACCCTGCACAAGCCCCTCTCACTCATAACTCCTTTGGTCGCTAACCTACATTGTTCCCATTTAAACTGTGCTTCAAATATAAAATTCTCATCCTTGTTTCCAAATCTTTTCATGGTCTTCAGTGCTAGGGCCCCCAAAGATATCAGCACTCCTCTATTTCCTGCTTCTTCAGCATTCCTAATATGTTTATCCCATCACTATTGCCAGCAATTCCTTAAAATGTCAAAACTCTTAAATTCCCTCCCGACATCATTCCCATCCTTCTTCTTCTTTAGAACCTTCCTTAAAGCTGACCATTTTGACCATGCTTTTGAAAACTTGCCCTAATATCTCCTTATATGGCTTGGTATCAAACTTTGTTTAATGAAGCTCATGTGAAGTGCTTTGGGGTATTTCATTATATTAAAGGTGCAACATAAAGAGAAGTTGCTGTTGTTCCAGTTATGGGCTGAAATTCTACTGCAATTTATCTTCAGGAGGATCAAAGGGCAGAAGGGTTCTATAATACTCTATACACACACACATACTTTGCAGCTTTGAGCTAGAATGTATGTAATTTGGGAGAGGAGCGGTATTGACAATAACCAAAGTCTTCACACTAAAAGATCTTAAGTCAACCATTGAGTAGGTCACAAGCTTGTGATACAATAGTGTGTTAGAATTAGCAAGTGACAAATAGATTAATAATGACATCATTGTGTTTTCTGTAGCAAAAATTGGAACAAAGACTTATTATTAACTGTTCTGACTAATAACCAGTTTATTAAATACAAACTCAAATTTTCAATACAAAGCTTAACTTATGACTAAAAGTGTCTGTAAAGCACAAATCAGAAATCTCATGTAGATAGCCAGGAAGCTTACAGCTAGGATTGAAGAAATGGAACTAGAGTGTTGTACCCCATGCACAGTCCATGCAATATATGAATTCTGGTCTCCATGGGGATCATGAAGTTTGGAAATATCCCTAAAAGGAAATATTTATAAGGTACTTTTAAACAAGTCTATCATCTATATTGTTTTCAGTCACAGTGAAGACGTTTGGTTGATTTTGCAGTCAAATATGTTGATGCAATGGTAGTTTAGGGAGTTGATCACCACATCAACTCCAGAGACTTTGTAAACTTTCCCAGCTTCAAACTGCTCTCCCAAGGATGGAGGGGAGATGGTATAGGAGAGTGGTGCATGGGGTAGTGCTTTGATTCAGGGACTTATCAGTACTCTGCAGGGATTTCCAGGTTGCTCTGTTGGAGTCAGACCATGTTGTCTTGAAGATGACCAACTATGGCATTACCCAGATAATGCTGTCCAAGTTTCTCTGCCATGCTTCAAAAGCAGTGTTTAATGAGGAATGATATCATCCCATGTGCTACTGATGCGAAAATCATGACAGTCTCACTTGGGAGACATAAAAGGAAATGCTCTGCTAAATTTTCCAAGTGAGACAATACAACCTGGTAATTAACATTATTGTGCTTCACTCATAGAAACATCATTTTTCAGCTGAATAAAACAAAAAAGCAGTGATGGTGTGCAACAAGATATGCCACAAGAGAGAGATTAATATTCAACTGATTTTCTACTAATGATGTTGGCTCAGAAAGGAATTTTAGGCCCTATAACTGGGACAACATGCTGCTTGCCCTAGAACATTGACATAGAACTTTTAATTCCTAGGATTTACCTAGAAAAGGCAGGTGAGTCTCACTTTAATATCTTATTTAAAGGACTGAACCTCTGGCAATGCAATTCTCCCTTAGAACAGCCTAACAAAAAAATGTAGATTTAAGCCCCACATTGAGGGTAATCCTCCAAGTAAATGGGTAGGAATGCAAAGTGAGCTCAATTGATGATCAATTATGACAATATAGTCATTTTATATGCAGTCAAATCTCTTGGGGATGAATACAGAAACCATCTAGCAAAAGTAGATTGGGACAAATGGATGATAAATTTTAATCCTTATTAAAAATTAAGCATCAAAAACAATGTTCTTCATAAATATTAATTAAAATTGTCTTCAGATTGGAACTATACCTTACCATATTTATTAATGAGATCATTGGCTGGTTTGCTAAAAATTATGATTTTAATTGATGTTTATAGCAGCTGTTTCCTTAGATCCAGAGAAGTCTGGAAGGAAAATTGTACCTAATTTATACAATGAAGTGGGCAATCAATTCATTGTCCTGAACAGCACTATAAGGCTGAGGACAAGAAGAAAAGCCTATTTGAATTTGTCATCAAGCAACAGAATCTCAATAGTGCTCAGTCTCCAAATGAATTTTGGCAGAAGTTTTCTTTTATTAGTTCATGTTTTAATCATTGTTGTGTAAGTTATGCACCACTTCTAAATTCTAAGTTCAATGCACAGATCTGGGTTAGTGTGGCGGTGGAGTTGGTGGGGTGGGGGTTGGGGGATGGGGTTGGGCACGTGGTGGTGGGAGCCTTCATTCCGTCCGTGTTTGTGCTTGGGTGACCTGAAGAAAGAGCACATGTAGCAGAAGTATCATTGTCTTTCATGAGTGATAGACAACACAAGCACTGAATTGCATAGTAGACTGTGTAACTATATTCATTTTTGACTTGGTAAGTTTCTGTTGATGTTTGATTTGGGGTTTCATTGTTTGCTGGACTATTTTTCACTTGTGTTGGCCACACTGGGTTTTATAAAAAGACTGGGGGATAAAGAGCTGAGGCAATTTGAGGCCCTATAATACTTGCATAATAGACTTGTGAATAAGTTAGCAGGGAGGTAATATTAATGGTTTGAAGAGACAATGCAATGGGAAGTGATTGAAAAATGCTGGCAAGCCAAGAAGATAAAACATGATCAATCAAAAAGGGAACATTTATCAGTCTAATTGATTTTTATCTTACTAACAATATGTGTTCTCTCCTGCAGTGCACTCTCTCTCATCCAGTCTCTTAAACACAAAACTATTTCTCTCCTTGAGATTATTCATTTCCCTCTCTGGGATCGCCATTATCCTGTTCTACCCTTCGTGAAAATGCAATTTTCTATTTAAAGAATGATAGGTTACCACAAAAATAAATCTCTGGGGCAGTTCATATTGTTTGATCTTGCTACCAGATGCTTATGGCTTTGGAAAGACAAATTAAAAATTTGATTGAAATAAGATATCTTTATTAGTCACATGTACATCAAAACACACAGTGAAATGCATCTTTTGCATAGTGTTCCGGGGGCAGCCCGCAAGTGTCGCCACGCTTCTGGCGCCAACATAGCATGCCCACAACTTCCTAACCTGTACGTCTTTTGGAAGATGCAGATAAATTGATGCTTTGATTGCAAGAAAGGCCTTTCCCCAAACTACTGATCTCCAGTATACGGTGTGATCATAATTCAATTAATGTGTGTCATTCTTCTGTGGGATATATAGAGAAATGTCTAATAGTTTACTTCATGCTTACACTCTAGGTTGGTAAAATAGTTTATCACTTAATGCGTCAGTTTTGCTCAGCTGAAGGCACTCTTGCCTCCAATTCAGATATCGGCAAGGTTGGACAGCTCCAGGGCTTGACTGCATTACTGACCAAATATCACAGTTTGCCTTTCAGATGCATTGTTAAATTAAGGTTATGCCTGGGTCTTCCAGGAGTTCAGAACAGATCCCATTATCCTGGGCTTGTTACAACACCACCTCAAAAAATTTAGGAGACAATCATTCACCTGATGTCTTCAGAAACTGAACCTCTAATTTCCGGAAATACCTCACTTCCCCTTCCCACCACTCCACTCCTCTTTCCTCCTTTAAGAGACTGTTGAAAATGTAACTATTTTGACCAAACTCCTCGTCTGTGCTAGCATCTCCCAAAATAAAAATTATAAAATGCTGGAAACACTCAGCATGTCTGGAAGTTTCTGTGGAAAGAGAAACACAGTCTTTGATCTGAAACGTTAACTCTGTTTCTTCCTCCACAGATGCTGCTTGACCTGCTAAGTGTTTCCAACATTTCTACTTTTTTATCAATTTCAGATTTCCAGCATTTTCAGTTTTTTATTTGATTTTCTGATACTTCTTTAGATCACCTGATGTCAGATATTGCTTGATTACGCTTTTGAGTATGGGTTGTGCCATTTTGCTACATTGGAGGCCACATTATTAGTGATTAGGCTCTTGCCGAGTAACCCTTGTTTGCCTCTTTGCCATGTAAGCAACAATTATTATAAGGGTTGTCAGATTCCTTGAGTTCCATTCATTACAATTAAAAAAAACTTTCATAATTTAATTATTCAAAAAATTTTACAACAGTAATGATCATCAGTGGAAAATGTAATAAATCATTTCTTGCTAGATTTTGGAAATAACATTCCTACTTTCCTGAGGAGTCAATCTCAAAAATTCAGGTCTACTCCTTAAAAGTGTTTCATTTTTGAAATAAAAGCAGAAAATGCTGGAAATACTCAGTGAGTCAAGCAGTATCTGTGGACAGAGAAAGGGATTAATGTTTCAGATTCAGATTAGTTTATTGTCATATCCATCAGGGTGCAATGAAGTTCTTTGCTTGCATGAAACTCACAGAGTAAACAGTACACATGGTAGTAATAAATACAAATATAAATATAGTGATGAGCGCAAAACAGTAGAACGGTGCAAAGACTGTAGTGCAGTCTGAAGTAGTGCAGTCTGAATAGTGCAGTCTGAAGTAGTGCAAAAAGAAATACTAAAGTGACAGTAATGGTATAACTGAGAGAGGAAGAATTAGGAATTGATGACCTTTGATTGTAAAGTGTTTTGGTATTGACTAAGGTCGTCAAAGGTCATAAGTAAAATCTGTTGCCCAGTGCCCTCCTGGACATGCCCTCACTCCAATTCCCAAGTGAATTGCCAAGTCCGATCACCTGGCTGTACTTCTACTCCCAGCATATAGGCAGAGACTCAGGACCGCAGCACCTGTGCTGAGGACCGCGAAGGTATGATCAAGGGAGGCAGAGGAGCGTTTACAGGACTGCTTTGAATTGGTGGACTGGAACATATACAGGAAGTCACCCTTGGATCTGAATGAATATGCCATGGCTGTCACCGACTTCAAGACCTGCGTGGATGAGTGTGTGCCTTCGAGAACATACCGAATTTTCCCAAACCAGAAGCCCTGGATGAACCAAGAGATTCACAGTCTGCTGAGGGCTAGGTCTGTGGCGTTCAAGACCAGTGATCCAGAATCCTTCAAGAAGTCCAGGTACAGTTCAAGAAGTTCAAGAAGTACAGACGGCCATCGTGAAAGTGAAAAGACGATTCCGATTGAAGCTAGAGACACAATCGGATGCACGACAGCTGTGGCAGGATTTGCATGCCATTACTTCCTATAAGGCAAAACCTAATGGCATAAATGGCAGTGATGCTTCACTCCCCAATGAGCTCAATGCCTTTTATGCATGCTTTGAAAGGGAGAATAACACTACGCCTGTGTGAATCCCCACAGCATCCGACGACTCTGTGATCTCTGTCTTGGAGGCTGATATCCAAATATCCTTCAAGAGAGTGAACCCTTGCAAGGCATCAGGCCCGGATGGTGTACCTGGCTGAGTACTGAAAACTGGTGCCAACCAACTGGCTGGAGTGTTCAAGGACATCTTCAACCTCTCACTGCTGTGGTCTGAGGTTCCCACTTTCTTGAAAAGGGCAGCAATCATTCCAGTGCCCAAGAGCAGGGTGAGCTGCCTCAACAACTATGGCCCAGTAGCACTCACATCTACTGTGATGAAATGCTTCGAAAGGTTGATTATGGCTAGAATTAACTCCTGCCTGAGCAAGGACCTGGACTCTCTGCAATTCACCTCCAGCCACAACAGGCCTACAGCAGATGCAATCTTACTGGCTCTCCACTCTGCTTTGGAGCACGTAATCAACCACAAGACATACATCAGGTTACTGTTTATGTTTACAGCTTGGCATTCAGCACCATCATTCCCTCAGTACTAATAACCAAACTTTAAAACCTAGGCCTCTGTACCTCCCTCAGCAACTGGATCCTCAACTTCCTTATTGGGAGACCACAGTCAGTGCGGAGTGGTGATAACACCTCCTCCTCGCTGACTATCAACACAGGTACACCTCAAGGATGTGTGCTTAGCCCACTGGTCTACTCTCTCTCCACACATGACTGTGTGGCTAAGCACAGCTCAAACGCTATCTATAAATTCGCCAATGACACCACTGTTGTTGGTAGAATCTCAGCTGGCGATGAGGCTTACAGGAGTGAGATAGATCAGCTGGTTGAGTAGTGTTGCAACAACAACCTCGCACTCAACATCAGCAAGACCAAGAAACTCATTGTGGACTTCAGGAAGGGGAAGTCGGGAGAACACACACCAGTGCTCATTGAGGGTCAGCGGTGGAAAGGGTGAACAGCTTCAAGTTCCTGGGCATCAACATCTCAGAGGATCTTTCCTGGGCCCAACACATTGATGCAATCATGAAGAAGACACGTTTGAAGAGATTTGGTATGTCACCAAAGGCTCTTACAAATTTCTATAGATGTACAGTGGAGAACATTCTGACTGGTTGCATCGCAGCCTGGTATGGAGGCTCCAATGCATAGGATCACAAGAGGCTGCAGAGGGTTGTAGATTCAGCCAGCTCCATCACGGACACAATGCTCCCCACCATTGAGGACATCTTCAAGAGGCGGTGCCTCAAGAAGGTGGCATCCATAATTAAGGACCCTCACCATCCGGGACATTCTCCCTTCTCATTACTACATCATGGAGGAGGTACAGGAGCCTGAAGACCCAAACTCAACGACTCAGGAACAGCTTCTTCCCCTCCACCATCAGATTTCTGAACGATCCATGAACCCATGAACACTACATCATTATTCCTTTTTTTGCACTATTTATTGTAATTTATAGATTTTATGTTTTTGCACTGTACTGCTGCTGCAAAACAACAAATTTCACGTCATATATCAGTGATAATAAATCTGATTCTGATTCTGAATTTACAGTAACATAACATTCCCTGCCCTCTCTGCGCTAATTGGTCACTTGACGATTCACATTATGCCACACCAGCCTTTCTAATGGCTTCTGGAACTGTCAGTCAGTTGGGCTCCGCCTTCCTCTCTGAGTTATAAAGCGGGCAGCGGTTTGAAGTTGAATAAGTGTTTGTAAGTTTCACAGATTGGTCGTGTGTTGGTTTCAGGAGGCTATTTAAACTCTCACGTGGCGACATGGCATCTGAGGAGCTGGCCAAAAAACTCCAGCGTCGGTTGATGCTGGAAGTATCGACAGAAAATGCAAACGGTGCCATCCCAGAAAATAACAATCACATAGAGGTGGGTGTAGACCCGGAGGAGAAGCCCGTCACCAGCAATGCAGACACCGAGCTCTCCGCTAAACTGACCAGGAGACTGGGTATCAATGAAGGGACGACAGAGCCCAAACAGGCTAAAGTGTTTAACCCTTACACCGAGTTCAAAGAATTCACAAGGAAACAAATCAAAGACATGGAAAAAATGTTCAAACAGTGAGTATAGGCGATCCAGCGAATTGTGCATTTCCATTTCTGTGTTAACAATCTTTCTTAATGTTCGGTCCATAAAATCTGGGCACGGGTGTACATCGGTGAGTCCTGCTTCTAACTCGGGTTGTTAGCAAGTCTATGAGTCTTTCTTAACGGTTGTGTTTTTCTCATTGATTGGGGTCGCCTTTGTATTTCAAATGGTGGCGGTCTTGTGTGTTTCTCCAGATTAACCCGCGAAGGATTGATCTGCGGCTCAACACGACCCCTGCCCGAATGGCACTGGCTGGATTCCAGTCAGGAAGCACCTGTCCTTCAATAAACGGCCAGGAATGCAGATGCTTCTCGCCTACTTTACCCAGCCCCTACCATATTCCTAGTCTTTCTTCTAATGATTCACAATGGGCAGGACCTTGTTAGTAGTGGCGTTGAAGTCTCCTGCTGCGGTGTGGATTTTCTAATGGTTAATAATGCAGATCTGGGTGGTGACTAGGGCAGAGACTCATTGAAACGGGGGCGAGGAAGCGCCCTTCCTCCCTGGGACAAGCCCTATTCAATGATCCCAGGGAAGTACAAACTGTATGCTTGTCGGCTTTGCTTTGGGCAGATCCATTGTGAGTAATCTAACACTTGGCTGTTTATAAATTGAATGACAACATCCCGGTCTCCACCAGCAGCATGTTCCACTGGGCACAGATCCGCACCAAGCGTGTGGAAGTGAAGAGTCGGGACCTTGTTCTCATCCCATTTGATGAGTTCCCCTGCCACTCTTCCAAAGATTCCGGGGCACGTAAAGACTATCAGAACTCGGAGCAGTCCCTTGCCAAACGAGATAAACTTTTTTTTTGAGGGAAGTGGTGGTTTGCTGACTCGGGTTTGAAATATTCGTGGCCTTACTTTAAAAGAAAACATAAAATAATTGAAATTCCAGTTCTGGAGTTCTTTATAATTCATATCCAACCCTGCATCCCTGTGTAACAGCCGTACAACTGTCAATTGTACAACTAATAGTTAAGTAATGGTATCATTGGACACTGGGCAAACGTGTAGCTCACCTGGGCACCTGTACTGCAATGTTACAGTCTGTTCTGTATGCAGTTGATACTGACGTCATGCGTACTCATGTCCCGTTGTCAAGCTGGCCAGTGAAATCTACAATCAATCCAGAAATTCCCAATGAATTCCATGGAGTACCTGCATTAATTCAATGACAAACGAGATGCTAACTAACTCGCTGCTGCTGCATTAACTATTGACTGGAATGAAAGTGCTCTGAGAGGCAGGTCTGATTGAATTGCAACTTGATCTGGTCTTCCCTTTTCACTGGAATTGACTTTTATCCTGCTCCTTTTATTTAAAATCCTAATTGTCTAATGGTCCATCTGGTTTGGCACCAACGATACCTAAATGTCTGTCTCAGTGACACCCATTCCCCTGACTGGCATGCACATGCTCCTGGTCTTTGGTCTACTCTTCAGCACAAATGTTCCACAGCCTGTGATCTGCTCAAGTACTCTCTTGTGTCTACTTGGTTGGTTCCCTTCTCATTGAGACCGTGTTGCTTTGTTTATCCTGCACTGCCATTTGTCCTCTCCTGTACAACAACCAGAAGCAGCTCACTGACCTGTGTCGCTGAAGGTTGAGGTCACCTATCTGGGTCTCCACCTCTTTCCCATTTTAACCCACCTTGTCTATTGGATCCACTTTCTGTCCCCTTGACCCATGCCCTATTAAGCCACTGACCATTGTAAATGATTGTCTTTCCTTAATAGAACCCCTGTTCTATTTATAAACTGTTGTCATACTCAAGTAGTACATCAACCCCAGTCCTTTACAAATGGATGCTCTGCCTCCAGCATCCTTCAGTTTTTTAGTGTTCTTTCCCAGACTGTGACTTCTTGCAACTTGTATTTGAATTTCTTCAACCAAGTTCTGTCTTGCCTGGTTCCAGCCTTACTAATCCAATTGTGTTGAGACCATCTCCAGCACTGGCTTTATTATCTGCAGCATCTTAAGGACCTATTCTTTATCTTGTTTATCGTCCATTGGCGTGATCCTGTATAGACATGTCTGTTGTTTCTACAGGTACACGAATGCTTATTTTCCAGCACCTCTCTGATTGCCAACTCCTCATTGCTTCTGACAGACCACATGCCTGACACATAATGGCAACCCGAACCACCATTTCCTTCAGCTAAACATTACTCCAAGGTCTGGCAATATTAATGGCAAACTAAATGAGTGGCTTTGACACACTTCAGTTTTGACCAAACAGTTGATGTAACAGTACTAGGTTTGAGGCATAAACGTAACATTGGCAATTTGAAAACATGACTGACTGCCTTGCGATTAGTTGTAACTTATCTTCTTTCATAAGAAGTTAAATTTCACAACTGTTGCAAGACATTTTGAGCTAAATTTCAACAAAGTGTCTTTTTATGTCATTTAAGTCTGTCAGTAACTATTCTGGGGTTAGTTAATGGATTTTCTAAATTCTAAATTAACGCACAGTGTAGATGTGTTCAGTTACGTTACCTGTATCATCTGGGAGCTGAGTCTGCAGATCTCTAACACAATGCTGCATGTTATGGTGCTTAGGACAATCATGGGCTAAGAACCTGCAAAGACTAATTGCCAAAGGTTTTCTCCCATTTGAAGTCTTCTGATTTTTAACAGTTTTGTGATTGGATGAAAAATAATTGCTGCTGAAATTTTCTTTCAGGAAGAGCTACAGCTCCCTACTTGTATGTAACACACACACCGTGCCCTCTGTATCTAACTCCTAGCACTCCTTGTTTCCTGTGTGGACAGAATGTTCAAAGTTTGAAAGTGGATTGTTTCTATTTGAGGGAGGAGCCTTTGTTCCCATTCAACAATGTCCTTCAGCCTGAAATCCATAGGATAACCTATAAATAGTTCAGTGCTCTTCAGTTTTGAAAGAAGTTGCTTTTATTATTTTGTTCTGTTCACTGTGATCCTCTGCAGAACATGGATATCATGATCAGATGACTTTTCAAAAAAAAATGTTGCTTGGCTACAGGTAAATTTTTAATACTTCAATTTAATTAACATCAAGATTTGGATTCTTTATAAGAGACCGGAACCTTGCCTTAAACAAAAAGACCCTCTTAAGCAACATTACTGGAAGTGGTTGTTTTTGAAGCCTGCTTTGAATTATTTGCAGGGTTTCATGGTTCTGAATGCCATTTATTTATTTGATCAGTGTTTTGCTGATTAGGTTGAATGACAAATTGCCATTCCCTTTGATGTGGCTGACAGCATAATTTTGAAAATGAGCAATAACTGAATCAAATTTCTTGTGTTTTACTTTCCTAACACATGGCACAGAAATAATACAGACATAATGTTTTGAAGTAGATTAAATGGCTGAAAGTCACCATATATATTATTTGTTGTGCAAGGCTTTGTCCCTTATCTTCTAAGCCTGCATAGTGCTCAGTGGCTCATTGTCACTGGACAAAATAAATCATTGCATTCACACTGCCACATGGAAAGGACACATGCAATTGGCAGTTATATTGCAAACTATACCCAAAACTAGGATGTTACATCACTGAGATATAGTAATGCAAGAGTATAATGATTTCACTAGAACTGGCCTAGAATTCCCTCTTTGCATTTTTTGAGGTATGGCACTTGGGTCATTGTAGGTTCTACATATTTAAAAACTTGAGCGTCTGATTTGTTTTCTTCTCTAATTATTTCTGCAATGACCTTTTTTAGAGTCAGTGTCAATGTGTCATAAATATTCTGTTTAAATTGCCAGTTTCACTTTTCTATAAATAGACTTGTATATTCTATACATAGACTGGTATTTCCCAGGAGATATAATACAAGTTGGCAACAAAATTAAACTTGAAGTGCATTCACACCACCATTTTAGTAATGGTGCAAAGTGGTTTTGACAACTTAACTATGCTAAACTTGTGGAGTGTAAATTAGGTATCAATGTTTGAAATTGCTTTTGTATAGCATGATTACCTCCACAAGGAATTTGGCTTCAATGTCTTCTTGGATTTTAATTTTTTATTTGGGTTGCATTCGATATTTTTAGTACATCAGGAAAGCGAAATAGGTTCACAGCCACAATAAAGCTGTAGTACCAAGTTGTAAAAGTTAGTTGTACCAAGACCTTGCTGGTCTTAAATCTAAAAAAACTGAGTGGCACAGCTAGTAGAGCTGCTCCCTCACAGCTCCAATGACTCAGATTGGATCAATTTTGACCTCTGGTGCTGCCTGTGTGGAGTTTGCATGTTCTCCTGTGACTGCATGGGTGTCCTGGTAGGTTAATTGACCACCGTAAATGATCCCTTGTGTGTATTTGAGTGGTAGAATTGTTACTGGGTGGGGGGGAGCGGGGGGTGGAGGAGTTGGCCTTGTAATTATTCCCAGATTTAATCATACCAACACCAGGAGTTGGATTAACAGTTGGACTTTTTTCGGCAAACTTCTTTGCTAATTTTTCTTCCTTTTAAGGTAATATTACAAACTATCTTTTTCCAAGGTTTTGGTCTTTTTCTCTAAGGCTTCCTTGTGTGGTTCGGTGTCATATTTGCCTGGTAGCAAACCTATGAGCTGCCTAATGACCTCTTACTACAGTAAAGTTAGGTGGAGGTAGGAGTTATGTGTACTACTGCCATGAAATCTTTTGACTTCTGTTTGTCTGGAATCAGTAGTGTTGTCAGGTCAGGCCACACTTGTTCACCTCGTACATTTCACCATAGATTCAACTATTTGTATTTAAGTTCCAATCCCTTCACCAAGGTGAAGCATAAAGTCAGAATTCTTTCATTGTAAGACTATAGTAGGTCCAATTCAACAGATTTGCTTGTATTTTAAATTGACATTAACAGGAACTTCTGACTTTGTAGGCTTCATCTATTGAAAGTTCTTGCCTCTGGTGGAAATGTCCTTGATTCAAAGTGCCTTTCAAAATCCAATGGCAGGATATGTTTTTCCTGAGTCCACCATTCCTGTGTCAGCTTATCTGTTCCTTCATAAGTACACAAACATCTTGGCGATTCCAAACACAGTAATCATTGAGCTATTTTATCCACTATATCCAGACCATCAAAAGGAATGTGGCCAATAACCCAAATATAGGCCCAGCCTGATCCCTTGGGTTAGACCACATCTGAACAACTTCCTCCTCAGGCAGTCTCAGGATCGAGAATGATGAGCTTCCACCCTAGTTTTGTGGATTCTGTGATGACTAGAGAGGACTTTTCCCAAAAATGGGGCTGGAAGTGCCTGATTGGCAAACGGGTGGCTTCTGAGTTGGTGTACTCTTTTATGTTGCACTTCTATGTGCTCCTGACACACATAGTTGGTGGGGATGTTGCAGGTTTTCAAGGTGGCTTTGAGCGCATCCTTGATCCTTTTCTCATCCTCTTGGGTAAACTCGTCCTGTGAGCTTGGAAATGGCGATCTGTTTCAGGAGTCTGGTGCCAGGCATGTGTATGATGTGGCCAGAACAGTGCAGCTGTCTGAGAGCAACTAGGACCTCAATGCCGGGGATGTTGACCTGGAAGAGGACGCTGGCATTGGTTCATTCATCCTTGCAGGTTCTTTGGAGGATTTCGCACAGATACCGTTGTTGATATCTATCTTATGCTTTGAGATGCCTGCTCATGTAGACCAAGTCTCGAAAGCTCATTGAAAGGTATACTGTACATAATAACTGCTCAATAGATTGAGTTTTGTGCATGCTTGAGGTTTTGATCATCAACACTATTTTCCTCAATCAAAGATGCTGCTAGTGCATTAAAGACTATGGTGAGTTTCATCACTGATGTCTGCCTCTCCCAAGATATGGGAAGTGGTCCATGTTTTCCAGCATCTTGCCATGAATTTTTTATTATTGGAGGGCAGTGTGATGCAACGGGGGCAGATTGAAGAGGACCTTTGTCTTGAGGATGTTGAGAGTAAAGGCCATCCTTTCATATGCTTCAGTGCTTAACCAGCAGCAAATTTAATATTATTTCCTGCTCTGGGTGTATGGTTAATATGGCTGGAGCCTTTTTATGTCTTTTGAGATCTGCTATGACTTTAATTGTGCAAATGTCATTGTTCTGACTGCACAAATTGAGTTCCAAATCTCTCAACTTCTGAGCAGACTGAAATTGTGATTTATAAACAAAATTAAAGCAAGATTGGCTGGGATCACATTACAGTTATTACCCAGGGTGACCTTATCAACCAGTCTTGATTCAATGTTTTTTAAACAGGAGGCATTTCATTTCTTTGTGTGAGTCTGTGCATATTAGTTATCAGATGTCCCCTTAATGTATTATATGTAGTTATGTGACTGAACTCCAGAAAACAAAATTTCAGAAATTGGTGAGAGGGCAAGATTGGCATGCTGTCAAAGCATGGATTTTGATATGAGAAATACATGGAGATGCAATCCAAGTTGGTAGATAAAGTATTGCACTATTAGTTAGCTGGTTGAGACCAAGGCAAATTGTCTTCTTTTATTATCATTTTAGAACCTTTTTTAACATATTAGCTTGTGCAGTATTGACCTCTACAGATGGTTGGACTGAGAACCCCAAGTAGCTGTTGCATGATTGCTAGTCGGCCAGTTTCCTAAACCACTGAATACCACCCCCTAAAAACTCGCCTTGGCTAAAGGATCTTTCTCTCCACAGATAAACAATTTTCTTATTTTCCCTGCTGGCTTTAATTTCACCCCTCCCTATAAGTAAATATTTTTACAATGGATTGGCTCATTTGCACAGAAGTTGATCTCTTGTAAAGTTTGCACCCAAGAGCTTGCATTGTTTGACACATTATTTTAAAATTAGGTTTCAGAATTTTGTTGAATTTAAAGGCTGTTTTAGTCCTAAATAAAAAAAAAAGTTTGTAATTACTTTAGGCAGCAGATAGTATTAGACAATGTTGTACAGCACAAAAATCTGTTGGAAAGTCTTCAGTCTTGTACCCACCTGCACATTTTTGCATACTGTTGAGGAGCTGGGAAGCCTTGAATCCAGAAAACAGATTTTTCTTTATAGTCTAACTCTGATGCAGCCATGTCTGATGGTTATTTAGAAGTATGTTCTATAACGTAAGAAATAGAAGCAGGAGGAGGCCATTCATCACTCTGTGCCTGCAACACCATTCAAAAAGCTCAGGACTTTTACTCAGCGCCACCTTCCCGAACTAACCCCCATATCCCTTGATTCCCTTAATATCTAAAAATGTATCCATCTCTCTTTTGAATATACTCAGTGACTGAGCCTCCATAGCCCTCTTGGGTACAGAATTCCAAATATTCAAGTATTTTCTGGGTGAAGGTATTTCTCCTGATCTTTGCTGTGAATATCCAAACCCTTATTTTGAGACTGTGTCCCCAGTTCTAGGTAACCCAGCCTAGGAATCAATAGCCTTGCATTTACTCTGAATTTTAAGAATTTCATAAGTTTCGAAGAAACCGCTTATCATTCTCCTGAGCTCGAGTATTGACCTATATAGGGGCAAAACTTGCAATGCATGGGTCTCTGACCAGGGATATGTATGCAACACAAGTACAGTCAGGGTATACATCTGAGAATTAAAGTAATCTATTTCTGTGCTGTTTGATATGTGATTTTAGCTGATTACATTTGGGGAAAACTGCAACAATGGCAGTAAGCTGCATTTCTTAAGAAGGGAGATTCCCCCATCCTGCCAATTTGGGGGGGGGGGGGGGGCTGTATTTTATTCCTTCTAACTTCATTATATCCCTTGCCCTGCACTTTGATTTATCTAGTGAAGTCTTATCTGGTTTGCTTCACCCTAGTTTTCCCATTAAGCTTTTGGACAACTTTGGCTTGGGATCTAATTTTGTTAGAGGTGTTGCAATATACTTTAAGTTATGGATGCTACTTCACAACAGAGACACAAGAGACAGCAAATGCTGGAATCTGGAGCAACAAGCAAGCTACTGGAGCAGTCCTGAAGCAGGGTTTTGACCTGAAGTGCTGACAATCCCTTCCCCACCCCCCACAGATGCTGCTCGACCCACTGAGTTCCTCCAGCAGATTGTTTGATACTACACGACAGACCTGCTGGAAATTTGGTCTGAATTACCTACTTCATCGTGCATGAAAAACAGCAGAGTCATTAATTGCAGGACTTGGAAGTCCTTGATGATCCATGGAAATCATTTTACAATTGATTGGTCAATTTGTCTACAATCCATAATGTTTTCTGATCAGCGAAATCACAGTATTCTCATCGATTGCAAATTGTTGAACTTGGGTTCTAAGCAATTACTAAGATGCCTACTAGGGCCCACCATTAATCATGCAACTTGCATTAAAATTTAATTCCAAATTGCAGGAAAATTTTATGCTTGTCAGTTCGGTAATACACCCTTCAGTGTTTCCTCTTGCCAATTAATGTAGTGACTCTTCATATAAACTTTCATTTGCTGAATAGCATAATATTATCCTCGTCTGTTCTGAACTGTTCATACCACATAGAGCAACTGTTATCTCTTCAGTGTATAATATTTTTCCCTGTATGGACGAAATCTTTTTATTTCCTGTCAATTCCACATGTGACTGAGCTAAATTAAGAAGTCAGTCTTTAAAACAATCTAGTCATTGTCCAATCTTTCTCTCAGTATAAAAATGTGTTACGTCAGTGTTGACTGTTAATGCTATCAATAGCAGTCACAAATAGTTTTCTCCTAAGATCCTGTGTAAATGAACCAGTCAGGTATTTTGATCTGGTAAATCCAGTCTCTTGGAATATAGGCTTGTCCTAGATTTTCTGTATTTTTTTTAAGTGCTGCAATCAAAATATTTAAAATGCAATAATCTGAATGAAAACCAATTCTGTGTAATTAATATAAGTACTTAAGTAGAACAAGTTGTCCTTGACATGTAATTGAGGTTATATTCTTTAACCTTTTTGCCTAGTAAATGTTGAGACTAAAAAATGGCATTTGAGTACTGCACTTTGTCTCTGACCTAAATTGGAATGTACCTTTACACAGGGTAAAATTAAGCTTTTGAAATGGTACCAAATGATGCAGAGAAGTTGCCCAGCTGAGAGAATTCATAATGTTTTAATTTAAATTTCTGGATGAAAGATTAATATCCTTGAAAAACATAGCATTTAATAATTAAACTTGGGCAGAAAGCTTCTTTGCTGGTTTGAATTATATTTTAATTTGCTCACTTAAATACTTTTGTTATTGAGCCACTTAAAGTTTTTGCTGAACTCAGTACTGGCATTTTAACATTTTAGTGTTTGCAGTTCATACAATAAAATCTCTGGCAAAAAGCACCACAAAAACATCTCGAGTTAATGACCTAATTCCATTTCAAACCATGATTGAGGGTGTTGGTTGGGTTAGTCAAGTGTAATGATGCAGTCTGCATAAACTGGTCTCTCTTGCAATCTTCTGGTATCCTCGCTATTCATAGAGATGGGAAGGAAAAAGTCGAGAGTTTGCCTTGTGCCTTAATTGGGTATGAAAAATGGATGAGCTGAGCTCGTGTAATTCTCTGGAAGAAATGTGGAACTGACTAATATTTTGCTTTCTTACTGTGCCTTTCATTCTTTTCCTGTAGTAAATGCCTCAAGTAATTTGAGGCTTGGCACACAATTCATTGTGATTGTTGTATTTAATGTCTACATGGACCAATCTACAATATGTGATTTCCATAGATACCTCTCACTGAGAAGTAACCTGAATTTTTCCAAAACCTTTTGAAGAACTGTTTAATTTGTGACTCTTGCCATTATGGACCAGGGAACCATGAAAAAGTAGGGATGTTTTATTGGGAAAGTAGCATTTTAGGTGGTGATCTAATAGTCTGAGGTCTTGTGGCATGGAGCAGGGGAACAATGGATCTTGGCCAAGAGAATGATAAATGCTGACTGCCCTTTTCCCTCCATAGATGCTGCCTGACCCATTGAGTTCCTCCAGCTTTTTGCATGTTGCTCCAGATTTCTAGTATCTTCAGCCTTGTGTCTCCAGGAGAAATCATTGTTTTGAGGACTGTGGAATATATTCTGTAATTCCAACAATGTTTTTGCTAATAGTTAAGAACAGTATGAATATGTGAATCTTGAGGAAAGGTGGGAGAACAATATATTGATTTGGCTATTCTTCTGTGCAAGTGATAACGATAGGGACTAAAAATCAAACTGCAGATGGTAGAAATCTGAACTAAAACAGAAAATGCTGGTAACACTCAGGAGGTCAGGCAACAACTGCAGAAAGAGAGTTAACATAACCAGTTCAAGGATCTTTCATCAGAATGCAATATAGATTTTTTGGATAGAATAGACAAAGATCATAGTGCCACATGTCATAAGGGTTACTGATTTTGTTTAGGATTTTACATGCGTTGTACAAGACCTAAGTGAAAGAGTTGAAGTGTAGCTGTATACTGTACACTATTTGACTATTCTACAAAAGAAGATCAATGACACAAGGCAAGTTAAATATTGTGTCATTGTATGCAACCATAACATTTTGGGATTTAGTTAATCCTATTTTGGATCCAGATTGCCATTGTTTACTCCATAAATTTTCTGAATGTCATTGTAACACAGCCAGCATGAGCCAGTTAAGTTTCAAGTGACTTGGCTCTTTGTACTGCGGAATAGCCAGCTGAGTAGCAATGGTACGAGATGATGGTTTACTGGAATGTTTCCATCGTAGAAAAAAAATCAATAAAACCCAGTACAAGTTTGACATTGTGTGTATTAGTCTTACAAGCAGCAGCAATGCCTTGGCGCAGCTGGTTACCCTTGGATCCACAGACAAAAGGATAATTGGCTATTTTTGTAGTTTAGAAATGCTCAAATATCACAATGTCTGAAGCAAACTAGCTCACAGACCAATATTTTTCCACTTCCAATAAAACTGATGCCCTCATAAAGTTAGAACCTTGAATCGCCCTTTCAAAGTTCCCCCTTATGGGCTGCCCCCAGAACACTCTACGTAAGAGATGCACTTCATGGTGTGTTTCAATGTACATGTGACAAATAAAGAAATCGCAAATATTTTCATTATCTGCGTCTAGAACCTTCTACCACTGTTTTCCGTACGTAAAACATTGAAAATTGGACATAATGTGGATTGAGAAGATAACAATTTTTGTTCTGATTTTGCCAAGCACTGGACACTATTGTGCAAATTGGTGTCCAGGACATACAATGCACATCTGGGTGATTGCACTGTAATTATTAATGATGGATATGTTCATTCCACACAGATGGATTGTGTGAAGTGGAAGCTTTGCTCCATGCAAGATGAATTTAGTCATTTGTAAGACCTTGTTTGACTGTCTAAGGTACCAGTGCAAGCCAATTTCTAGGTAGCACATCATAACAATCATTTTGGTGGAACTACATCATCCAAAGAAGCCTGTAAACGTAGTTTTACTTTTCCTCACATTTTGTGACTCTCCATGACACTCTCAGTGCTGACTTCTGCCAACAAGATTTGGTTGGGTGTCGCAAAAAAAATTAAATAATCATAGCACCATGAATGAAATGCAACTATCTTCAAAAGATGGAATATATTAATTCTGATAAAAT
Source organism: Pristis pectinata (assembly GCF_009764475.1). NCBI lineage: Eukaryota > Metazoa > Chordata > Chondrichthyes > Rhinopristiformes > Pristidae > Pristis > Pristis pectinata. The sequence goes on along the minus strand of NC_067410.1, from coordinate 70,110,840 downwards.
CATTATGCTTGAAATTGTTCGATTTAGGCCTACTCACAAGTCTTGTTTCTGTATTATTTTCTCTCTGGCATCTAAATCTTTTTATAAATTATTTCCTCCCTTTTTATTGTTAATTCTTTGAATGTAGGCTTTGTCAGTGAGCACAGCATTTATTACTCCTCCTAAATGCCCTTGAATGGAAGGACTGCTAGGCCATCTCAGGGCACAGGTAAGGGTTAACCTTGTTGTTTTTGGTCTGGAGCCATATATCAGCAGGGCTGATTTCCTTCTCTAAAAGATATTGTTGAACTTCTTTGACTTTTAGCTCAATCCATTTTCACAGTCAACTTTACTGACATTAGTTTTTGTTTTTTTTTAATTCCAGGTTTACTTAATTGTCTGAATTTAAAAATTCTTGTACTATTGTTGGGTTTAACTTCGTCTCCAAATTATGAATGCCAGCCTCCTGGATAACTAACCTGCTGGGGTTTTCGTTGTTACCATTCCTTTTGAACAACTACTTCCTCCAGCTATGTTGGGATAAAACAAGTACCCAGCAGCCTGCCACTCAAGCTTCATTTGTAAACCGTTGTTAGTGAAATGTAGCTTTCCTCGGCAGGCTGATAATGAAGGGGAAGGGTCGGGTGGGAGAGGAGAAAAGGAAGAGGGTGTGAGAATGAAAATTAAATTGCACAGCAGAAACCAAGAAGGTTCTGTAGGAAGTGTTTGGTAAGTTGTCCTCTTATACTTCTGTAGGTTATCTAATTGTTGGCAATAATGCTTTGCAGGTCTGGTATGTCTGTAATTAAAGTCTACATGTATCTGTTATTTTCCTTGCCCGAGAGCGACGGTTTAATTTACAATGGGTTGTAACTGAACTCCAGTGCATAATATAATTTACATTGCTTTAAAAGTATATATTTTCTATTCTTTCTTTTATTTTCTATTCTATTTATCTTCTATGTTGTTCTTTCCTCCCTATGTTACAAATAATCATTTTGTGAATGGTGCATACATGCTATAAATTCTGCTCTCAAGGATGCCTGCGACTTTTGTTATAGAGTTATTAGAGATTTGTGACCTACTATATAGCCATAACGTCTTATCATATTACAGATTAGTACTTGAGTGCAACTTCCTGAAGATCACTTGAATTGTCAGTATTATATTGCATTAATAGATCAGAATCTGTAAACAATTTTTTCTGTCTCCACAACCAGGCTGTATCTCCATTAATTATAATATTTGGAGATCCAAATTTCCAGGAAATTGCCATTAAGGCCATTTATTACGGCTTCCCACTATTTTAATTATAGTAATGGAATTTTTAAATGAGCTGTTTGCCTGTATTTGATAAAATCTATTTCGAGGGTGTATCTGCAGTCAGCCCCAGCTCATTCATCCTGCATTACTTTGCCTGACCCTTCCCTGGTTGGACCTGAAATAGTTAAACAGGAGTTGCCTGAGTGGATGCATAGGCAGAAGCTCTCTCCAAGTGTTTATTATTAAAAAGCTAAATGTGCAGCTACCAGGGAAAGAACAACCCCAGTTCTTGAAGTTTATATTGAGGGTAAGCAGATATACGTTCTAGGAGATTACTGGTCTTTGTTAGACAACCCAGTACTAGATGAAGAGAAGTTTCGTCCGATAGATGTTCTGAAGTCTGAAATCATTGTCTAGGTTTGGCTTACAGTTGCACACACAACTGGGTGGCATGGTGATGTGGCTAGTCGGGACACTGCCTCACAGCTCCAGGGACCTGGGTTCAATCCTCACCTTGGGTGTTCTCTGGGTGGAGTTTGCATGTTCTCCCTGTGTGTCAGTGGGCCAAAGAGCCTGTTTCCATGCTATATGACTCCTGTAAATCTGAAACTGCTAGCATTTCCCCACTGAAGCCCCTGCTGGGTTTTGCATTCCTGTGCAAATCCAGGAATCCCAGTCCTGCTGTCTGAGCTCTGCTGGGAATTTCCTGGCTACACTTGGCTACTGGGCTCCACATGAAGTCCAATGGTGGAGCAGGAGCTTCAAGTAATTCCCCAGCATTTGTTGTAGTGACTCTGATCTCAGATCCTGTACCACTTTGGGTAAGTAGCTTTCTTTTTCAAACTTTGCTTACTTGAATATTTTCAAGTTCATTTTCAAGTTTATTGTCATGGGCATACATACCCAGGGTATAAATGCCATGAAAATTCACTTCTTGCAGCAGCACAGTGCATTACAAACATGACAAACATAAATTACATAAACTTAAATTAACATAAATAATACATAACTTACAGGACAAAATAAACAAAAGTAGACACAGTGACGTTAGTGCAAACTGAGGGAAACTTAGTCCAAGGTAGAATTAGGATTTTTCAGGTCTGTTCAAGAACCTGATGGCAGTAGGGGAGGTTGTTGTGAAACCTTGAGGTGTGGGTCTTCAAACTCTTGTACCTCCTGCCTGATGACAGCAATGAGAAGTTTAGATTCAGGTTTTCAACATTTTTTTTTAGAGTTTATCTAATTTTTAATCGTTTTTAAATATTTTTGAATGTCAAGGGCATTCCGAAGGGTTGACAGATCTTGAAGAGCTGAGGACATGGTGGTTTGTGGGTGGAGCTTGTTCAGGCCTACCCATGTATTCTGGTTATGTGATTTGAAAGCCTGAGCCTTGCTGCTTGCCTCCAGCACCCTGTTGGCCAGCAAGATCAGCCACGCAGATCTGGACTTGGTAAGCTGGGGCTACATGGAGCATGAACTGTGAGTGCAATCATTGGGCCTTGCACAGCAAAATGTGAGCCATTGCCTTTGGTCCCTGGTAACCATCTAAGGTTAAAAAATAGCTTGTAACCTTGGGGATGTAGCTGTCACCATGATGAACTTCAGACTGCATATCTACCCACACTGCCTCTAATAACACCAGATTTCATCCCTTCCTCAGCTGAAGCACTCATTCATCACTTCTTGGTTATTTTCTGGACTTGACAATTCTAATGCACTTCTTGCCAGCCTCCTCCATACTGCTCTTTGTAAAACTCGAGACTATTGAAAACTGCTGTGTTCTAACTTGCCCCATTCTGTTCACTCATTGTATCTTTGTTTAATGACCTACCTTGACTGAAACACTAACCCTGGACTTCAAATCTCTCCATTCTTCTCTCTCTCATTTTGTCCTGCCCCATAATCTGCTGTATATGCACTCCTCTAAATCTGGCCTCTGATCATCCTGAGTTTAATCTTCTGTTACCAAGGCCCAAAGCTTGAATACCCTCATTGAACCTCAGTTTCTCTACCTCCTCAATGACACTTATAAAACTAGTCTCTGACTGAACTCATGGGCCCTTTTTTTTATATAAGGGCAAGTCACTTTGTCTGTTCGTGTATACCCACTTTATATATTTTGCGATTTTGTTAATGCTGTATAAATAGAGGCTGCTGATATTTTCATCGTACAACTGAATCTGATACACATTTTGGATTCTGATGTATAACCTCTACCCCTTCAGACTTTGTACTTCTCTAGAAAAGCATGGCCTTTGGTCTAAGAGTGCCATCATTTGAGCCAAACTCTATTTGCGCTGAATTGGATATCATGTTTCTTGAAGTGATCATCAATTATAACGTGTTACTTCATGTGCAGTCCCAACTGCATAAAGGCAAAGGATATAATGACCATTCATCAAGTGATAAAATGGGGTGTGCTTTTTTGGAAATGGGGATATTGTTTAGCTGGTTTCTGGCCCTGCCCATATGATGATTTTTAATGTGCAAGTGCCCTCCTTGCAGTGTAGCAAGAGGGATTGAGCTGGCTTCAGATTGCAAGTTGTTATAGAGACCAAGTTATTTTTCTCTCAGACTCTATTCGTAATTCTGTTTAAACCTGTCAGGGTGGGGTTGGAAACATGCACTGCACCATGGTCAGATTCCTGATCCTGTGGTGAGTGATTGAACCCTGAGGGTTAGGCAGCAGGAAACTTGCTACCAAGTGACTGGTCAGGCACTACCACACATAATCAAAGAAAACTGGCACTGAGAGAAAAGTGACCAGGGCTGAAACGGGTGGGTGATCAAACCCACGGCCTACATCCCTCTCTGCTCCTTCACCCTCCAACCACTGCCTTTAGGATCCCCACTCCCTCTGCTGAGTCAGTCAGCACAACGCCAGGACAGGATCTTCAGAGTTCGGGACCTTAGACAGAGTGTCGTGGATTTATGGAATTTGTTGCCACGTACAGCTGTGGAGGCCCGATCATTGGGGGTGTTTAAGTTGGAGATTGATAGGTATCTAATTAGTCAGGGTATCAAGGGATATGGGGGAAAAGGCTGGAAATTGAGGCGAGATGGGAGAATAGTTCAGCTCATGGTGAAGTGGTGGAGCAGACTCAATGGGCCAAATGGCCTACTTCTGCTCCTTTGTTTTGTGATCTTGGGACTAACCTTACCCAGTAGGGATAAATGGTTGGTCCATTCATTTCCTTTTGTCCCAGACCTCATCGTGAACAATCTCAGCACAAATAATGAAAATGTCTTCCAAGGCTGTTCTGTTGTGATATGTTAGTTCTTCATTCCCTCTCAAAGGGTTCCACAATTTAATTGTTTTCCATTTCAATCTAATTCCCATATCATTTCTTATTCCACCTAGCTTAATCTAATTTTCTCCTCAAACCAATGAGAAAATTGGAGATGGTTCTTCCAACCTGCTTTGCAGCTGCCAACCTTTTCCATGATTTGGCAGCAGGAATGGAAAGACTTCCACCGTGTACTAAGTTTGTCTTGTGAGTGCTAGTTTTAGGCAGATGCTTAAACATGTCATATTTGGAAACTCATTCATATCAAAGGTAGAAATTAACAATGATCTGAAACATCTGAATACTCTCAGTTGTTGGTTTCAATTGGAATTGTCCTGCATTGCACACTGCATTAGAGTTTTATAATGACAAAAAAATATAAATTCTTAAATGATTTATGACTACTTTAAATTATGATGCCCAGTCGATAGTTTGACCATTAGGCTCAGGAGATTAATCTTCAATCCCCTTTGCTAATTGTATTTTTATGGTGCCTTTTAACATTGTAGTATTGGTAATCTCATCAGCCAATTTGCTCTCTCAAGGACCCACAAACAGCACTCTGAACCATTTTATGGTATTGGAAACATTTTGGTCAGGAAATAAGCTTGGCATCACAAGCCCAAAGCATGCCAGATTATTGGAGTTTTATGAAATCTTGATTTTACTGATATACCAGATTGTTTCCTGATATCGAATTCTAACTGCAAAAAGACAAAGGCTATAATGACCAACTTTTCAAATGATAAAATGGGACAATTTCTTGTACAGGATTTAATTAAACCCTGCAGATTAAGTAATGCCACCTCACCAAATGCTGCCCCTAAATACTGTCAAACAATAAAAAAAAATGTACTTAATATAGTACAGCAAATGGATAACTTGTAATATTGTTAGTAGTTAATATTTTGGATAATGCTTGATGATGTTGCCTCTACCAACTATAATATCATACTTCCATAATGTCTTATTCCCTATCCTACTGCTATCATGTTTTAGAATACTAACTTTCATTGTCTACTCTAAATAGTAATTGTGGATACTAGCTGCAATGAAAGAAAGAATAAGCATCAATGAAGGTCCACATGATTGGCAGAAATCAAATTTGATGCTTTTACTTCAAAAGGTGACCAATTTGAAAATTCACTGATGGTTGGAAAGGTTACGAATTATCCTCTATGGTAGAAAAGAGATGAAATACATTTTGTGAAGCTAAAAGAGTAGCCCTCTATAGCCTTAATCTTTAGAAATAATAAACTTCCTTTGGAGAATTTCAGGCTTGACAAAATTCTTCACTATTTTGAGAACATTGCTGATAAGTCAGTGAAATTCTCTTTAATAGTTCACTTGAACTCTAGAGATTATGAATACAAAATTTCACATGGCATGGGTTATATATGAATGAGTGAGTAGGAGTGTGATTAAGGAATAGGAAATGGACCATACTGTCAGGCTGTGGAGGTAGGTTCTGCGAGGATTATTGACTTTAGTTTATTTGCATAATACTTGGCAAATTGATTTAAAAGGATGGAGTAGAATTCTGATCATTTCCATGAGTAATCATGCAAATTGCACATTGTGTTAAAAAGGATAATTCTTATTTTACATAGGGTGGACGTCTTTATATTGTCCTTGTATTATCTGGACTCTGCACTTAAATTTATTTCTGGATAAGACATTTAAAACATTTAATCCTATGAATTACACTGCAGAGCGCAGCATTTTCTATTAAGTGATTTAAATTTTATCTGAATTTTATGCTCCATTCAGGAAATTCTATGCCTCTGTACACACTGAAGCTGCTGGCAATGCAACACAAAGGTGCCAGCTGCACAATTTCTTAACTCTGATTAACAAATAGCATGGGCATTGAACACTGGTGCATGATTCTAATCAGAAGGCCACTATCTGCTCCAGTATCAGGTGAAGGCCCTATTCTAATAATTGCCTTGCTTGGAAAGTTGGATCATTAACATGCACCCAGGATATGTCGTTCTTCCTTATGTAGGCAAGTTCCTGTCTTCTGCTAACACCATCTGCATCATCCAAAATCACCACAACCCACCTCACCACCCATGCAAACTGCAAAGGGAATTTCTTTAAATATCTCCTGAAGAGTTCTTGAATTATACATAATAAATATTTCATTGGTTCTTCAAGATAAACCAAGAATGTTGCAGTAGCTGGGGTAGATTGGCAGAACTGAAATACTAAATAAAATTTAGTGAAAAAAGTTTTAAAAACAAATTAGATGAAAATTTCCTGAAATAATGTTTGGGTTATGATGTCAGATTTAAGGACTATTAAAAATATAGTTAGGTCCCAGTCTGGAGAGGAAGGGAGAGATGGGTTGTGCTTGGCAACAGTTCTTGACTCCTGGTAATAATTTGTTTTCAGTGTTTGTATTTTCCAGTAGTTTACTCTATTTAGCTATGATAAATAGATGACATAAGTTTCCTTTAAGGTTGGATGGGACACTATATGAGTGTAGGTCTGTCCATCTTTCAAATGAGAGGCTTTGGCTAGAAATTGATGATAATACTACAAAATGTAATATAGAAATAAAACTCTAGAACTACTCAACAGGCCAAGCATCATCTGCAGAGAGCAAAGCATAATTAATGTTTTGGTTCTGATGAAAAGTTATCAGCATATGAAAAGTTGGTAAATAAATCTCTTTAAGTTGCAGAGAAGGGAGTTGGATGAAGAGAACAAGGGAAAGGAAACATCAGTGATGGGGTGGAGATGGAGAGACTTAATTGTCATGGTCCTAACTGAGAGTGGTGATGAGTTGTTAATCATGGCTGATCTGTCTGGCAAACATGTAAATAGAAGGTGATGAATAAGGACAGGAACTAAGATGTAGAACAGTGTAGTTGGTGGAAATTTGAAATAATTTTGAATTCTCTTTTCAGAATTCTCAAGTCCTGAGGGCTGCAATGTACTTAGTTGCTCATGAGATACTGTTCAAGTTTTTTTGTGGCCAAGATGAGGCAGAATGGGAATGAGGTGAAGAGTTACAATAACAGGCAATTGGCAACTCTGGCACTGCTGCAGACTGAGTGCAGTTGACAAGATTGGAAAAAGTACAAGTAAAGCACTGCTTCACCTGAAAGACCATAAGACAGGAGCAGAGTTAGGCCATTTGGCCATAGTCTGCTCTGCCATTCGATCATAGCTGATTTATTTTTCCCCCTCAATCCCATTCTGCCTTCTCCCCATAACCTTTGCAGCTTTCACTAATCAAGAACATATCAACCTCCGCTTTAAATATACCCAATGACTTGACCTCCACAGCTGTCTGTGGCAATGAATTCCACAGATTCACCACCCTCTGGCAAAAGAAATTCCTCCTCATCTCTGTTCTAAAAGAACGTCCTTCTATTCTGAGTCTGTGCCCTCTGGTCCTAGACTCGCCCACTAGAAACATTTTCTCCACGTCCGCTCTATCCAGGCCTTTCAATATTTGGTAGGTTTCAGTGAGATACCCCCTCATCCTTCTAAACTCCAGCAAGAACAGGCCCAGAACCATCAAACACTCCTCATACGTTAACCCTTTCATCCCTGGGATCATTCTCATAAACATCCTCTGGACCCTCTCCAATGCCAGCACATCCTTCCTTAGATATGGGGTCCAAAATTGCTCACAATATTCCAAATATGGTTTGACCAGTGCCTTATAAAGCCTCAGAATTGCATCCTCGCTTTTAAATTCTAGTTCATTCAAAATGAATGCTAACATAGCATTTGCCTTCCTTACTACCGACTCAACCTGCAAGTTAACCTTCAGAAAATCCTGCACTGGGGCTCCCAAGTCCCTTTGCACTTCCGATTTCTGAACTTGCACCCTGTTTAGAAAACAGTCTATGCCTTTATTCCTTCTACCAAAGTGCATGACCATACACTTCCCTGTGCTGTATTCCATCAGCCACTTCTTTGCCCATTCTCCCAATCTGTCCAAGTCCTTCTGCAGACTCCCTGCTTCCTCAACACTACTTGCCTGTCCACCCATCACTAAGGGAGTGCTTGAGCTCCTGGGTGATGGTGGGGGTTGGAAGGGAGAGGGTGGTGGAGAAAGATAAAAGGGGGAGGTGTTATATCTTCTGTGGTGGTATGGGACATTGCCATGAGGAGAGGAGCAGGTGGGTGATGGTGGGAATGAAGTAGTGAACCAGAGAGCCACAGAGGGAACAATCCTTTAGCAATGCTGAAGAACGAGAGTGGACAATACACCTGATGGTGAAATTTCAATGAATCTGGTCAAAATTAGAGGCTAATCTGTTGAATGTGGAGGTTAGTGGCATGGAAAGTGAGGATAAAGGAAGCCTTTCCCTTATCTTGGGCTGGGAGGAGAGGGGGTGAGAGTGAAATTTCAGGAAATGAGATGGACATGACTGAGAGCCCAATCAACATTTGGTGGAGGGGAAGCCATGGTTAAGGATAAAGGAAGACAACTTGGAAACAATAGTGTGAAAAGTGTCATTTTCAGCACAGCTGCAACATGGCTAAAGAAAATGGGAGAATGGAATGGAAGCAGGGTAGAAGGAGGTCTAGTTAAGATAGCTGTGGGAGTTGGTGGTCTTATTATGAATGTTGGTTGCTATCTATCCTCAAATGGAGATAGAGAAAAGCTGGAGATGGGCCCTGTGAAAGTGAGTACAGGGTGAAAATTGACAGCAAAGGTAATTAAACTTGAGTTGTGTACGAAGGAAGGAATCTGCATCAATACCATCATCAATGTACCAGTAACAGAAGTGAGATAGAGAAAAGGAATTACATTGAACATGGACTGTTCCACCTAGCCCATAAAGAGATGGGCATAGTTTGGACCCACAGGCATCATATGCAGTTCCCATAGCTACACCTATTAAAATGTGTTCAATGTCAAGGGAAGAGTGAAATGAGGTAGGTGATTGCTGTTGTTCAGCTAGATGAAGCATGGTATATTTTGGTATTTGCAATCATTTGGAGTTCCTGTGCATGTTGTGAATAGTTAATCCATCATTATGCTTACACATAAATGATATTGTGGGCATTATTACTGCCTGTGAAATGTGAAGTCTGCTAATTCACACACTATGCAGTTAAACTGTGTAAAAGGCTCGAACCAGAGATTTGCCTGGATATTACTGTTCCCTACTGACCTAACTAGCATGTAAATTATTACCTTTACTTCTATGGCTTACACATGTATGCACACCACTCTAATTCTGGTGTGGGAAATGTTTTAATGGAATTAAGTATTCGATACATGATTTCAACTAAAGGTTATAATATTTGGACATTGGAATTTACCTTTCAGTTTGTGTGCTCTCCTGTCTTCACAAGTCAAATGGTGCACTTAACTATATGCATGCTGTCTATCAAACCAGAATCAAGTTGGCCTGCACTCCACTTTTCTTTCTAGCTACTATCTAAGCCTGTGTCTGCCTGCTTTGTCCATTTAGCCATTTTAGTGCAATCGACCTGGGGAACAAATGTGTGTGGTATCCTGACTGCCATTTTTGTGTTCTGTTGTGTTCAGCTAAGATGTGACATGAAGTAAAACCTGAAATCAATAATCTCTGGCATGAATAGGTCCTCTCTGCACTCGCCACCCATCCAATACCAGCTCTGCTCAATCTCTAATCCACCATTTCACCATGGTTTCCAAACTGTACATCAGAGCATCTGCCATTGCTGATTGAACCTGATTTTTAATGTCTTGCCAGTGAGTAAGTAAGCTAATCTTTTATAATGCAGTATTTTCTGCCACAGATATTAGCAGATTTGCAGTGTGGCCCAGCTACATTAAGTTGTCGCTTTGAGTAAACTACCAAGTAGTGCATTTGTGATAGGGAATATAATTCCTGAGCAGGAAAGTTGATGTGATTTTCAGGATTCCAGGCAGGCTAAGATCAAAAATATTCACTGATGCAAATACCATTCCTATTTGGTTATTTTTATCAGCTCTATCTTCAATTTTGTGTCTCTTTTTAACATCCTGTTTTCAGTCTTACATTGCAGTTCTTCATACTGTTCCATGATGTTAGCCAAAAATAATTCCAATTCAGAACTGCAGAATCAAAAACAAATAGTTGAATCAAAAATCTGAAATGGAGGATTTTATCAGGATCTTCAATCCTGGCCATTGCTGGGAGTGAAATGCATAAACAGAGGCTATTGGGCATATGCAGTGATATCAAGCAACATGTAAATGACAATATTTATACAAAATTCTATGTATATAAGTGTCACTGAAGGTTTGGACCTCAACCAGTAAACATATCTCAACTGGAGGATTTAAGGTCTGCTCCAGCCCCACTTGGGCTGCTGCCAGGGAGGCAAAAAGTTGTTTCCTTTAACTTTCTCTGCCATTACCAATGTCATGGCCTCTCAGCTCTCTCCTCACTGCCCCACCTGTAACCTGTTGGCCAAAAGACATTCCCTCTGATTTTTCAATCACTGCAACAGCTAGATGTTGCAGAGGAAAACCTTGGTGCACGACTATGTTTGTGAAGACGTTTCTTGTGCCCAGGCGTCACTTTTTTTCGTGCTTTGAAGTTCCTGTCTCTCTTCTAAGGTTTCATCTGGTGAAAACCTGCAATGTGGCCACTTCCTCAAGGTAATGGTAGTTAAAAGTGACAGATAATTATTACGTCAAAAGCAACCAGCTCATCTGTAAGTGAACAATTAACATTTTGAGCAGTGTTTAAAGAAAGATTTGTGTGATAGTAAATCTATATTGTTTTGAAAATGTGACACAGATAAGTCTTTGAAATTCTGAAGTATATTACTGCAGGCTGCTGCTCCTCCAGTTAAAGGCTGTTGCCCACTGGCATGAAGTCATAATCATCCTTGGCTGGCCTGCCATCGAGTTCACTTGGCAGTAGAACGTGGAATGTTCTCTGGAACTGCAAACATTTGCTATCTAGGTCAATAATACTATATCTTGTAACTCCTACTATAATTAATGAGAACATAAAGTGACTGTACATGGGGAAAAAAGGATCAGACAAGTGGGAGCAAGTATTCAAAAGGGACAGTGAAGCTTTCATTATAATAGAGCATCACTCATTTTCTGGGGTACACTTGCCAAGATCCTGGCAATGTGCTCTGGAAGGATTGAGGACAATCTGGCAATGTTGCAGTTGGTGTCTTACTGCAGCACCAATAGAGTAGCAGAGTGATTTGGAGACTGAAGGATCCTTGAAAATTAAATAGTTGGCTTGGGAATAGCCAACGTGGAGGAAACTACTATAAAAGAGTAAATAAAGGATGGGTTGGCTAGGACCAATTGCTTTGATTCATTCTGCTCCTTCTATAACTTATTGCTGCAAGTACCACACTGTTTTTTCTGTGCAGGGTAAAGAAGGATATCTGCCAGTTCCTCTAATCACTTCCTTCCCACTTCCCTCTCCAGTGCTACTTAAATGTACCAGCACTACCCAGAAGTGACTGGCTGACAGCCTACAAAAATGCTTTTTAAAAATCAGATATTTTCATGGGGTGTTGTGCAGAGGAGGTACTGGCATTTTTAACTGACACATCTGTGCAAAATGCATGACTTGGTAAACTGGAAAATTTAAGTAAAGCATTCATCCCTGTTTTATTAATCTTTCTGCAAGAAATTGCATCATTCTTGTATTCTGTACATTGCTCCTAACAAACCTGGAGATGGTTGACCTAGAAATGGGTCACACAGCTGTGCTTTCGGGCTTTTCCTTAAATGGAATAATTGAAATGGCAGCATATTGTTTGAAAGGCTGTTAGGCAAAGCTCCTTACCTTGCAGTCACCTTTTCACATCATTTCCTACCCATCAGATCACTTAAAGTGAATGCCCTGAGGGAAATAATGTTTGTCGGTGTTTTAGTTAAAATTGTTATTCAACTAGCTAATTGGAAATTTAGCATACAGAACATAATACTGGCTAGCACCAAAATCTGCCAACTTGTCTGAGTGTCATGTACTTTATGTTGGCAGAGATTTTGGGCAAGGTGTATGTCTAGTCAAGGAAAAGACATTTCAAGTGGGGAAATATATTAAACAGTGATTCACAAATATAAGGATACCAGTTTTTCACTGCAGGATACAGCTAAAAGACTTTAAAACTAAACTAAACAGCAATTGTTTCCATCTCTTGTAACATCAGTTTATTACATTAACTTTTAAAATCCAAACATTAACTATTTTCAGTGAAGGCCTGTTAAACTTAATTGGTAAGAAGCCAATATAAATGGGTACACCTCTCCTTCCCAAATTGCATTGTGGAGTCTGTTCATCTGAAAGGGCAATGGACATGATCATAGCATGTCAGTCTCAATAACATCCAAGCATACGAACTGGAAATGTACACCAATCAGCCCCAGAAAATTGGGCTCGACTTGGGAATAGCCAACTTGGAGGAATCCACCCATAAGGAGCAACTAGGAGCATGAAGACATTGGTAAGCAGTCATTACCAAGAGAAATGCAGAGCAGCATCAACCATCATATATGGCCATTTTGACCACAGAAGCCTTTTACTCTGTCAATTGATAGTGACAGTGGGATATCCTTCCCAAACTTGGCTGCCTCAAAAAAATGTCTCCACCTTGGATCTGCTTCTTGACGGCAATGACCTTAACCAGTGCATTCACAACAACCCAATCTCAGTGCAAACTGAAATCTGGCATCATCGAATCAACACTTTTCTTAGTCTTTCTCACAGCAATACTGCAGCTCACCTCCAACAGTCTACCTGCTGAAGTGGAGCTGATCTACAAGACAAATGGGGAAACAGTTCAACCTGCACTGTCAGTACTTAGGAACCAAGGTTACCCCAACTTTAGTTATCGAGCTGCAGTCCCCTTTGTCAACTAAGATCCACGACGAGACCCCAGAAAACATGAACACCTCAGACCCACCCCTCAATGAAGGCAATGTTGGTGATGAGATTCACATCTCCTCCAGTGCCCTTAGACATCTGTGAAAAAGATCGAGACTGAAACCTCTGCACAATGCTCATGGTCTACAGGGCAGCAACGGTCCCTAGCCTCCTATATAGTCGAGGTATGAACTATCTACAGCAGGCATCTCATAGCACTGGAGAGATTTCACCAATGCCTGCTCTGCAAAATCCTCCAAATCCATTTGTGGGAGAAGCAAACAGACATTAGCATCTTCTCCCAGACCAATATCCTCTGCATTAATGCCCTGATAACATTCCATTCGCTCCAATGAGCAGGCTGCATCATTCACATGCCTGACATCAGACTCCAGAAACCCACTGCTCCAAGCTCTGTCACACCAAGAAATAATCAAATGGAATGATTCAGGGATGTTCTCAAAACAGCCTTTACGCCCCCACTGACGTGGAGATCCCTGGTCCATGGCCTCTCAAAGAGAAGCTGCAAGTAGGATGAGACAGAGAACCATGCAGAAGCCCAGTGTAATTGACGGAAGGATAACACCATTTCTCAAACTATTTGCCCACCTGCCCTGTTGGGCACTGCCTGCCCCACCTATGGCAAGAAATTTAAGTTACTTTTTCCCCTACTCAGAACCCACAGAACTGGTGAGGCATTGTCAACAATGAGGAACTTCGTAAGAAGACATGCCATGGTTTCCACCCTATCAAACCTGTATCAACATTGCAGTAAGTTCCTTGTCAGAAGATGTTGTTGTTAACATGTTCAACTTCACCCACTCCAGTATTTCTCTTACAATCAGCTGGTAGTGCACAGACAGAAAGACTTGGATTTAATACTGAAGATGGACTCTACAAAACTGTGTCATAAGATCTTTTGCATTCACCTGAGGGCAGAATTCTGGTGCCTACTGGATCTTTTTTGTGTACTATGATATAGGATATTTTATGGGTTTTTTTGCCCTTGATGCAAGCCCTTTGCATGTAAGATGCTGGAACCTCTATTTAGCATCTCATCCACCCCTTTGACCATGCAGTACTGAGTGAATGATTCTTTGTCAATGATTTGAGTTAGATGTAGGGGAAAGAATGAACATTGTGCTCAAAGAAAACACTTGAAGTAATTATTTTTAATCAGCTAATAGTCCACTTAATAGATACAGCAAAATTCCAGCTGGTACAAACAGCATTTTAAGAATTTTATGGCGGAGATGTGGGATCAGAGACCCAGAAACCCATGTTGGGTCTGAAGCATTCTTAGTTCCTATCAGGCCTGATCTTTCCTCCAAGAATGATTTTGGAGTACTAGAGGGAGGTCAATCTAGTTGAGCATCTTTCTGTAACTTTGTACTCTGGTTGTGTTCCATGTGGCTGCTTTGCTGGATCTTTTCCCTCCAACCCTCTAGCACCACTACCCCACCTCCAACTTTACCCACTTACTATCTATACTTCAATCTGCAGTGATGGTTTGAAATCTTTTTTTCAAATCAAGTTTGTTGATTTTATTTTTCTAACCCTGGGTCTGTCCAACAGTAAGCGTAGCACTTTTTGCTTAGCTATGGAAAGCTGAATATAGCAAAACTTCAGTAATCATGCATACAGTTGTTGGGAAACCCTGATGATCTGGCATCTGGCTCACTGATTAGTTCAGAGCGTGAGCCAGGGATCCAGTGGAAGTGAGGTGGGTGGCCAGAGCTGGGGCTCCAGGCTCTGGACTGTGGGTTGGGTGGGCAGCTGGAGACAGTGTTGTGGTCTGGAACACCAGGGCTCAGGAATGGCTGGAGCAGGATCCAGAGTGCTTGTATGTTCCCCACTCCCATTAAATAGACCAGGTTCAGTGGAAAATTCATTATATTACGGTATTACATGTTTAATACAAAACTGAAATAAGTGTGTTTGGGTATTAATAGAAGAAACATCCAATAGTCCAGAAAATCTGGTATTCCAGCACAACCAAAGGCCAAAGTGTGCTGGGTTACTGGAGTTTTACAGTAGTTTCAATTCCTACCTTTAGCTAATACAATTTTCCATTGGAAGACATATTTCAACATCTGGTTTAGAGCCACTCTTATGAACCTATATATTTCATGTTTAAGTAATTTGTACCAACATGTTTAAGTTACAATAAATCATAAAGCTGCAATGTAATTTTACAGTGTTTGCTGATTTGTTATCACTTGAAAGTATTACTTTGATCTTTTTTAAATCAAGAAAATGTGAAATCTAATATTGAATTGGCCAAACGTAGCAATTTAATTGCATTAGAAAATACCAAGCAACTTTGGCATCAAGAGCCCTCTGCACTTTACTGTATGTTGCAGCTGCCTGGAGGTTCTCCTGCTTAAAAAGAAGAGAACAAATGGGAAAAACTGCCCAAATTTATTTTCCTTGCATCCTAGCAGCTGCTTGGAGACAAGCCGGAATCACTCATTTGTCTGTGATGGAAAATGGTACAAGTGGTGTTGTGGAGTTGGGTAGGGGGTGGGGGGAGTGAAGATTAGCTTGTGAAGTTGCCAACTTTAAACTTTGTGCCACGTCACAGTGAAAGCATTGTTTAATTCCTTGAGAGAAAGCTGAATAATAAATTCAAATGCATTCTGATTAGAAGTTTATTCACTGTACATTTTTTTACTTTAAATGTAGGAAATGAGTATAGTTCATGTGTAGAGATTCCTTTTCTTTAAAACCAGCAATACTCATTTGAAAAGACTATTGAATAGAAGTTGGAGGAGAGAAAATCCATTTGTACCTGTTTTTTTTTCCCTGGGCATTTATAACTCATTGCAAAACATGTCCAAAAATCGCATGCTGTGTTTGCACACATCTCCTGATTAAAATCCTGCCTATTGGGAAATTAGACCAGGCACTTTATGACACAATCTTCTACTGCTGCTGCTACTACTACTACTACTACTACTACTACTGTACTATTGCCAAAGTATTTCTATATTGTATTTTGCATTTGTAATGACATCATCAATGTGCACAGTGCATTTAATAAGCCTAATGGCAGAAGTGGGAATTAAAAATCTGATTATTTTTTTTCAGTGCACAGTTCAACGAGGAGTACATCATACTGACGGAAGTGAAATCAGTGTGATTTAAAGGGGCAGTGCTGGGTTGCCATAGCAGTCACCTGTTACAGCTGAGTTTTCTTTAAGAATGTTGGCTGCTGATGGCATGGGGTTAGGTTGCAACCCCCTCCTCCCCCAGTCTAATGTTGCCCCCTCCTTGTAAGCATGGCACTTGCCACCCCTTGTGACGGTGGCACTCAGTGGCAGCACCAGTGTACACATTGCCACTGTGATTGGAGCATTTGGCCTTTTCCTGCCCAATCACGGCCACTCCATAACTTGGATGACATGCCATTGAAATCTTGCCCTTTCCACCTAATTTCCTTTCTTATCCTTCCTTTCCTCCTGCCCACGCACCCGCTCCCCAACCCCCCCCCCCCCCCCCCACCCCTTGACCTCAACTTCATGGCAGGGTGTGTGACTGCTAATGGGATATCGCTTTAATGGGACTAATCCATTTCCCATGGTTTAGAGCCACTCTTATGAACCTTTATATTTCATGTTTAAGTAACTGTAGATTAATGTGAGCCCAGCAAGCTGCAGTCTATGTCAAACACACTGGTCAGGTTACTGTACTCCTAACACAACACATGAAAATCGCATAAAGCAAGAATCTCTCAACTGTTTTTATTTAGCAATTTCAAATTTGGTGCCGGTGCTATAATTAGCATGCATCTGGCACACTGAAAATGGTATGCATATTCTAGGCCAAAGTCATTTTTTTTAGGCTTATGTTTGTACTAAGTTTCCTTTACTAAATGTATTAGCAAGTTTCTTAAAGGTTGAGATACTTGGAGTATAGGATTCTCTTGAGTATGGACCATTCTTGAGTCCCACTGAAGGGGTTTACCTTTCTGGCCATATGGCAAGAGGTTTCCAGTGTTCTTACAACAGTTTCAATAGTGTCTCATCTACTAGGTCAATATGTCACCAGGCCATTTCATTGGGTCATTGAAACTCCATGGAATTGCTGTAGATCTGGATCCCAAATGGCTGCACCAAATAAGGACAGTGGGCTTTATTCTGTAAAGAAAATTAATGAATCATTAGAGTTATCACAGCACCTGATATTCTAATGATGATTGCTATCTACCTATTCTGGATTAATTTAGGTTTTCATGTCATAATAGCTAATTTGATGTTTGATACAATGCCTCAATTGGCCTTGATAGACCAGTTACAGTTCCAACTGTGTATATGGTGGGATTGGGGAGAAACTAAAAAGTTGAAAATCAAATAAAACCCCAGATGTTGGAAATCTGGAAAAAAAAAACATGCAGGTCAGGCAGCATCTATGGAAAGAGAAACTGCTATTATTTCAGTTTGAAGACCCTTCATCAGTTCTGACAAAGGGTCTTTGAGGCGAAATGTTAACTCCGTTTCTCTTTCCAAGAAAAAGTTGAGCCTGGTTTTGATGGCCCTGGGTGTTAAGTCATGTGGCCACTTAGATGTGGAGCTGGACAATGTCCAACAACTTAGAATCTGAGCATGAATGCAAGATACAAATCAATATAGGTAAAACTCTGAAGGCTTAAATTCTGAATGCAAAACAAAATACTAAAGAGCTCTTGCACAAAGCTGATTTTTAAAAAGGAATAGTATGCAATGGGGATATCAGGAAAAGGGTGGAAATATTTCTGGTTTCCTGCTGGCAGATGCCATACAAATTTTCAATGGAAAATTGCAACACCCAACAATGGATGTTTTTAGGTTGAATTCTTGTTTTTCTTTTAAAAACTGAATATCTATTGGAAATTATAAGGTTGTCCTATCTGATAATGACAGTTCACAAACAAGGCTGTCTTTTTGCTCACATTTAATGAGAATAGACACCTAAATACAGACAAATCTTATGATCAAGATGAATTAAATAGCTTGGACTAACAAACCCAGATGTTTGTTACTGGGGCAGTACGCTAACATAGCGGTTAGCATAATGCTATTCCAGCACCAGTGACCTGAGTTCAATTCCCGCTGCTGCCTGTAAGGAGTTTGTACGCTCTCCCTGGTCTGTGTGGGTTTCCTCCCACACTCCAAAGACCTACACACTAGGAGCTGTGGGCATGCTATTTTGGTGCCAGAAGAGTGGCGACACTTACGGGCTGCCCCCAGCACATTCTTAGCAACGCAAAAAGACATATTTCACTGTTTTTTGATGTACATGTGACTAATAAATATCTATGTCTGTCTAAAATATCTGCTGCCAGTAGTCCGTGTTGCATAGATTGTGTATAAGAAGATAATGACTGAAATAAAGAGCCAAATAATCAAAGTCCTACATTTAAGTCTTAACGGGATATTTTCCAAAGACTTAGGATCTTTCTACCTGCAATAAGGACTTGCAACTAAAATCACAGCCACCATGGCTGAGCAAATGTAAATATTTGTGGTTTTACCATTGTAGATTGCATGCTTCAAATGGTCACCAACTCTTAACAGATTTTGCAACTTTATTAAATAAGGATATGCTGAAGGTCTGCTCGTCAGATTTGATTCTGTTGCTTATACCTGTTCCAATATCAGTATTCTTCAGTCACTGGTGTTTCCTATATTTCTGTGACTGTTTTGCCTAATTTTCTGAATGCCCGTGGAACTTAGTAGTTTAATATTTTTTTTCAGGAACACTGTATGTGGCTAATAGACATTTCATTTTTATAATGGTTTTCCTTTGGCTTGACATTTGGTGTTTGATCACCTTGCTTTAGAAGAATCAAGTTTTTCCACCAATATTTGGATGAAGAAAACACACAAAGAAACTTGACAATTTGCATTAGTTACTTCAGTTTTGATTCAAAATCATTTTTATGGTAACTAGCTTTAAGAAAGACTGCTCTGCAAATGCATGATTGAAAATTTTACTTTAAACTTGCAAAGCTACAAATTTGTGTTTCAACAAAAAGTGATTATTACGCACCTCACATTAATGCAAGTCCAGCCAAGCAAGCTCCCCTCATACTAAATTAATTTTTCTTTTCTTAAAACATTTCCAGTGACTAATCTCATTATGGCAGCTTGCATATAATAAATGACTAAAATGACCTGTTTACAATCAGAACCAAACATACCAGACACAGAATAAATGTGGATATTTAAACAAATTTTGTCCCACAGTATCATCAAGTTATATGCTTTTTCTGTAATGAATGTGATACATTAAATGGTGAGCGTTGATTTTCTGTCCACACTTGATCTTGAAGCTGACAGTGACCCTACAGGAATATAGTTTCTTCTGAAATGTTGCTGCTTTTCTGCACAAGATATCTGGAATTTGTTTACAAATTCACATATTGTCTTGGAATGTACAGCTGCATTTCTCCATTTTTGCAGCTGTAGTCTTTGTACATGATCAGAGTGAGGTCTTAGCAAATGGTATCTGGTTTTGACCATTTTTGGATTTTTCCCTATTCGTTTACCTCACCAATGACCACTTTCAATGGTGCCGTCTTGGGACTCTAATGAATGAAGGCATGATTTGGAGAAGACTGACAAGGTGGATGATATTTAAAATGTTTGTGTAACAAAAATACAAAAATTATTTGGTCTTCGATTGTCAATGTGTATTTTAGTGACGCACATTCTGAGAAGTTAATTGAAAAACGGAAGTGTTTTTTGCACAATCTGTTTGACATCTGTAAACTGGGCTTCAATTGTGCCAAACATTTGCAGTAAACTGAGGAATTTTTAAACTGGCCATTGACCCAAGCTCATTCCTCTTTTGGCAGAGGTGTACTGCTGCAGATTTCCTAATGTAGTTTGCAGAACTGATTTTGACACTGGCTTAATTATATCACACATACTTGAGCAATGCTGAGGAATGTGGTATTGTCTGGAAATGCTTGATCATAACATGAAAACAGAAGCAATAGGATCAAAAGTAGGGTATCCAGCCCTTCAAGTCTGTTCAACCAGCCATCAAGAGCTTCTACCTCAATTCCATTTGTCTGAATTTCCCATATCCTGTAATATCTAGAAGTTTTGTATGTTTCAATGGCACCACCTCCCATTCTTCTAAACTCCTGAGACTACTAGACTAGTCTACTCATTTTCTCATACGGCAAACCCAGGAACCAGTCCAGTGAACCATTGTTGCACTCCTTCTATGGCAAGTATATCCTTCTGTTTAGGAGACTAAAACACCACACATTCCTCCAGGTGCAGTCTCACCAAGGCCCTGTTCATTCCAGTAAGACATCTTTACTCCTGTAATCGTTGTCTTCTAATAAAGGTGTTTATACCATTGCCTTCCTAATTGCTTGTTGTTCCTGCATGTTAATTTTCATTAATTTGCATACAAGGACCTAGATCCATTTTGAAAAAATTTTGCTTTGTAAGCTGAATTATTGACCTCTTATTTTCTCACATATTCCATTTACCCTGTTCTTGCTTATTCACTTAGCTTGTCGATTACTCAAAGTGTTTTTACATCTTGCAATCCCACTTAGTTTGTATCATTAGCAAACTTGGAAATATTACATCTATTACCTCAGCCAGAATGTCAATCATAGATTGTGAATAGCTGAGGCCATACACCAAATCCTATGAGTGGACTCTGATCACACTCTGCCAACCTGAAAAAGATTCATTTATTCCCAGCCTTTGCTTTCTATCTGTCTGACATTTGCCTATCCATACCAGTATATTACCCCCAATTCTAGGTGCTCTAACCTTGACAAGTCTCTTGTGTGAAAACTTATTTAAAGCCTTCTGAAAATTGTAAATACACCACATCCAGTGGGTCCCCCTTTATCTGTTCTACTAGTCACACCTTCACCTTCAAAGAACACCAGTAGATTAGTTAAACATGATTTTCCTTTCATAAATCCATGTTGACTCTACTTGACACTTTTTTTTGAGGTTTTATTTTAATATCTTTCATGTATACGTACCAGCATTTTCCTTACAACTGATGTTAGCCTATCAAATCTGTAGCTTTGTTTCTTCTCTCCTTTTGTTTTTAAACAGTGGAGTCACATTTGCTACCCTGCAATCCACAGGAAGAACTCAAATCTATAGAATCTCAGAAGATGATAACCAGAGCATTCACTATCTTATCTCTTTGGCCACTTCTTTCAAAACTCCAAGATGTAGATCATTGGAGTCTTGGAATTTATTAGCTTTCATCCTTGCCATTTTTACAAATACCAATTTCTTCAATTCCTCATTCTCTAATGTTTCTGGCAGGTTTTATTTTGTCTTCTGTGAAGACAAAAGTTTTTGTTTAATTTCTTTGCCACTTTATTCTCCTTTATAAATTCTCCTAAGCAACCCACGTTTCACTTTGCTAGTCTTTTCCCTTTTTATATGCCTATGGAAGCTTAATGTTTGCTACCAGTCTACTCAAATTTTGCATCTTCACTTTCTTTATCAATTTTTTTTTAATCGTCCTTCGAGCTCTAAAGTGCTCCCAACTCTCAGGCCTGCTGCTATTCCTACAGCTTTATAAACCTCTTCCTTTCATTTTATGCTATCCTTGATTTCTCCAGTCAGCCGTGGACAGATCACTTTTTCAGTTAGTTTTTGTGCCTTAATGGAATATCTCTACAAATCATGTATTATTTCCTTCAATGCTAGCCATTGTCTATCCACCATTTTAACTTTTAATATAGTTTCAGAGGTGAATGAACTGAGATTTATCATCTTGGTCCTGTAAATTTCTTTCTGGTATTGTCATATTGCAAACATAGCATTGGATGCTTTCTTACCAGTATGCCCTGCTGACTTGCTTTCACCTTTGTGTAGTTTTCCAATCAACCACAGCCTACTTTCCCAATCAACCACAGCCTACTTTCCCCTCATACCTTTGTGGTTTCCTTGGGCCTGGTTAGTCATAGGTTGGGAGACAATCAGATGTGTAATCTTAACCTGGAGAAAGATGAGCATTTTTGGGTCCACTGTCTGAGTATTGCTTATAATGCAAGTTGAAATGTAGGTGTCTTGGCTTAAGATTGACTTTAGGGAATGCTTGTTTTTTTTTTAGATGAATCTAGCAGTGATCAACCTTGTCTGGGAGATGCACTTGGGCAAAAATCTTAAATTATTTTAAGAAACACAAGTCTGAATACAAGATGAGGGCTTGGACACATAACTGTGATATTATATTATTTTCTCAGCACATGAAAATTGTCTGCAATTTTGATCACAATTGCAAGATCATTGTGTGTGTCATTTAGTATAAGCACCATATATAATGAGTTAATTGCTATTAAGATAACAACTAATCTTGTTCAAAGCTCCTGTGCTCTGCAGTTATTATAATTAGTAGAACTTGACAGAACTCACAGCTATATCCATCTCAGGATACATTACAATTGGCAATAAGGTTAGGATAATTTTAACAAATCAGCATTATACCTATAACATTCTTACCTCATGGACTCAGAAAAAGAAGAACTGTACAAAACAGCCACTGAGGATTCAGTCTGCAGCTGGCTCAGTGAGTGTATTTTGCACTGGCCCTCGGGGTCTGCTCAAAGGAAGACCTTCTGATTCCGAGTCAGCAATTGCTCTTAAAGTTGCATCTACTGTTTTGTTTTGAAAGGTAAAATTTAAACAGGGAAGGCAGTACAAGTCTGTTAATAGTTGAGCAAGCTGAGAATAAGTGCCAACACTCAGACATAAGGCTGGAGAATTGAAAGGCCATATTTTTCACAGGACTGTGGAGGGTAATAAAATAATGGCATGAACACAATCAAACGACACCTGGATATGCATCATTCGTATTCTGGATGGAGATGGGTCTGAAGGTGGACCTTGTAAAACATTACACTGACTTCTGTTAAGTTGACAGGCTTGTAATTTCTGGGTTTATTTTTCCCTTATTTTGATTAAAGTGTAACATTTCTAAAGGCTTTGCTACTGTACCTGTGGAGTATAAATGATTTGATCAGTACCAATGTTTTAATTTTCTTATACTGACACAAAGGGAGGCCACTGAGCCCTTTGGATCCATGTTAGCTCTCAGGCAGCAATCCCATTTATCTGATTCCCTCCTTATTCCCTTGTACCCCTGCAATATATTCTCAGACATGTCCATCAGCTGCTTTGGTTCATTTAATTCTTGCCGGATATCAGACTACTGTGGTTAGGTGACAAAATGAGTCTGCACTAATGGCCGTAGCTCAACACCAAAGTCAAGCTATATTCTTATATTTTGGATTAACCTGTGGACAAGAGGGGCATGAAGCCAGTTTGATTTTGTACCCAAGAAACCACTAGATCCTGGACTTCCAACACCCTGAGGGAATGATTGTTGTATTGCCCCTCTGACTGGATATTTCAGTCATCAAGGGTGAAGTGACATTTGAGGGGGAAAAAAAAAGGCATTTGAGGCATACAACCTCCTGTTTGATTGTACTATCAGCTGTGCCACTGGAGTTATGAACAACTGTTTGTGACTAGCACAGTTGGTGTGTGTGTTTCTTGTTATTTAGTTTGGAAACTCTATTCAAGTTGGCACTTACAACATGTATGGTATCAATTAAATTGCCTTGAAGAGTTTCGTATTCTCTAGCCCACCCCGGTTGTTTTTATTTAATTATCACATGTCAATGAAGGTAGAAATTTGGTTATATCCTTATTATTTGCTGTTAGAACACAGAAGCTCAGGACCGTGCTGGAACAGGCAAAGGTTCAAGTTTCACACTGTACATAAAGAATGTAGCTGATCATTCATCTGATTAAAGGTCCTCAAAAGTTACTCCTCCCCTTTCAGGACTCCAGGGGGATAATCGTCTTAGTGCTAGTCTGGTTCACTCTTCAGTCTCCACCAACACCCATTCCCCTTTTAATGACACTTTGCCATCCAACTTGCCCTTTTACCTCTTCCCTTTCCATCATTTGAGGACGCAAATGATTCTCCCAGGTGAAACGATGGTTCACTTGTACTACTTTCAACTGCATTCACTACTCACAATGTGGTCTCATCTATACTGGAGAAGCCAAACACAGATTAGGTGATGCTTTACAGAACACTTTGGTTCAGTCCACAATGGTGACCCAATGGCTTCCAACTGCCTGTCACTTTAACTCTCCATCCCACCCACACTCTGACCTGTATCTTTTGCTTCTTGTATGGTTCCAAAAAGGTGCCACGTAAACTTGAAGAGCAGTGACTCATCTTCTGACTTGACAGTTCTCGGGACTTTGAATTCAGCCAATTCTGATTAGAAGTCACAAACCTGAACTATTAACTCTTTCCACAGATGTTGCTGGAACTGTTGAGTATTTTGAGCACTTTTTATTTCTGATTTCAAACATCTCCAGATTTTTTGCTATTCAGTTTTGGAATGCAACCTACTTCTTTCACTTATTGATGGACTTGTTGACCTTCCCCATATTGGTAACTCTGACCACCTAGCTGTTATGCTCGCACCTGCATATAGACCTAGGGTGAAACAAGACAAGCCAGTGGTCAGAGAAATTAAAATATGGCCACAGGAAGCAATTTCAGCATTGCAAGGCTGTTTTGAAAATACACAGCGGGATATCTTTAAAGAGGCAGCAACACATGACGATGTCGTTGACTTGCAGGAATACACAGATACCGTCATTGGCTACATCAATAAATGCATAGATGACGTGACTGTGGTCGAAACCATCAAGGTGCGTGCCAGTCAGAAACCTTGGTTGACTGGGGAAGTCTGTTCACTGCTGAGAGCTCGTAATGCTGCATTTGAATCTGGGGACATTGCTGCATACAGATTGGCAAGGAAAAACTTGTGCCGGGGCATCAGGAGGCGAAGAGGCTGTATGGACAGAAACTTAACAGCCACTTCACCGAACAACAAAGATACACGTCGTTTGTGGTAGGGATTCCAAACAATTACCGACTACAAGCCCCTCCGCCACCCCCCCCCCCCCCCCCGTGGATATGTCATAATGATCCCTCTTTACCAGATAAACTTAATGTCTTTTATGCACGTTTTGAGGCAAACAACACCGTTCAGGCACAGATGCTTCCACCATCATCAAGAAACCAGGTACTTCAGCCGTCTACAGCTGGAGTGAAAAAGGCCTTCGCCAGCGTCAATCCACGTAAAGCTGCGGGGCCAGAAAACGTTCCTGGACGTGTTTTAAAGGGTTGTGCAGAGCAGCTGAAGGATGTCTTTGCAGACATCTTTAATATCTTGCTCAGCCAGGCAGTAGTGCCCACCCGCCTCGAAAGTGCCATCATTATTCCTGTCCCTAAGAAGTCAAACCCAGCCTGCCTGAATGACTTCCGCCCTGTGGCCCTTACATCAATAATAATGAAATGCTTTGAGCAATTGGTCATGCAGCATATTAAGACCTGTTTTCCTGCAAACTTAGATCCCGTACAGTTTGCATATAGAGTCAATTGATCCACAGAGGATGCAATCTCCACTTTGCTCCACCTCACATTGTCACATCTGGAGGGGAAGGATACAAACGCCAGGATCCTCTTCATCTACTTCAGCTCAGCATTTAACACAATCATTCCACAACAGCTGGTGGAAAAGCTGAGGCTGCTAGAGGTGGGTACTGGCACTTGCAAGTGGGTCCTCAATTTCCTGACGCAGCGGCAGCAGGTAGTTAGAGTTGATAGTCATACATCAGGAACCATCGCAGTGAGCACAGGCTCACCTCAAGGTTGCGTCCTGAGCCCTTTATCGTTTAGCCTGCTCACACGTGACTGCATTGCTAGATTCCGCAGCAACTACATCATTAAGTTCGCTGATGACACAACAGTGGTGGGTCTCATCAGTGACAATGATGAGCTTGCATATAGGATGGAGGTGGAGCAGCTAACAGCGTGGTGTAGATTCCACAATCTTGCCCTCAATGTGGACAAAACAAAGGAGATGGTGATTGATTTTAGGAGGGCTGGCAAGCACGATCATACACCGCTGACTATTGATGGTGCTGCTGTGGAGAGGGTAGGCAACATTAAGTTCCTGGGGGTTCACTTAGCGGATGATCTGACCTCCACTATTAACACTGCAGCCATCGTTTAAAAAAAAAAGCCCAGCAGCGGCTTTACCCCCTCCGGAGACTCAGAAAGGCAGGCCTCCCTATTCCATACCTCATCACTTTTTACAGGGGCACCATTGAAAGCATCCTGACCTACTGCCTCACCTCCTGGTTTGGTAGCTGCAAGGCCTACAAACAACAGCAGCTCGGTAGGATGGTGAAGACAGCTAGCAGGATCATTGGTGCCCCTCTCCACTTTTCGATGGAGATCTATCAGCAATGCTGCAATCGCAGAGCTACGGCCATCATTAAGGACATTCATCACCCTTTTCACGACCTGTTTCCCCTCCTGCCGTTGGGGAAGAGATATAGGAGCATCTGGTCTAGATCTAGTAGGATGCTGAACAGCTTTTTCCCCACAAGCAGTCAGGATCATAAATGGACTGTGTCCCCTTCCGCTTCCACCGACAAGCTCTCCCTCCACACACACGTACACACTCACATCAATACAGAAATAGTTTGATAGTTAGTTACCTGATGTGTTGAACTTCATCTCGAGCTGAATAAGCACTTATTAATACATAAACACACTTTAACAGATATGAATATGTGGTGTTGGTATGTTTTTAGTTTTGTTTTAGAGATGTTTTTATAGACTTTTAGATATTTATCACTGTTCTTCTTGTTGCACATATGAGCTGGTGAGTATTTCCTTGTGTATGTAAATACTCAGAGAAATGACAATAAAGCAAATCTTGAATCTTGTAGCATTTTTCTTAATTTCGCAGCAAGTTTCCGATCTAATTTATTTTCTTATTTTTTTTCTCAAAGTAGCTGATGCAGTAATGAATTTGGACTTTTTAAAAAAAAACTTGCCTCAATCCCACCTCTTCAAATTTTAAAGTATTGTAATCAGCCATTGCCAAAGCTCCCACAGAAACAGGTAGAGCATAATCAATATGCTGGATTTGAGATCTGGTGACTTAATAGAAATTGCAAATTAAATTCAATGATGGCAGAGTACAGATCTTTGGGATTCCCTGCAGTTTATCAGTGCTAAGAGCTGCTAACTTCCAGCTTTGAGGTCATCTTGTCCTTTCGTTTGCCAGGAGTGCTCCCTTAACTCCCTCCTGCCCTACCCTAGTTCCCATTGAGATTTTTAAAGTCAAAGTTGAGTTTATTTGTCATATGCACACGTACGTGTATGCACAGATGCAATGAAAAACTTACTTGCAGCAGCATCACAGGCACATAGCAACATTCACAAGAAAAGCATAAATTAAACATAAATTGTACACAATTTTTACAAGAAAGAACACAAAAAAAAAAGCCAAGTTCATTTTACTGCAAAGTGATCAAAGTGGTCATAGTGTCGCTAAACTATAACAATTAGGGTTGTGCCGGATGGTTCAAGAACTGAATGGTTGAAGGGAAGTAACTGTTCTTAAACCTGGTGGTGTGGGACTTCAGGCTTCTGTACCTCCTGCCCAATGGTAGCAGTGAGAAGATGGCATAGCCTGGATGATGGGGATCTTTGATGATGGATGTTGCCTTCTTGAGGCAGTGCCTTCTGTAGATATTACCGATGGCAGGGAGGGATGTGCCTGTGATGTATTGGGCTGAGTCCACTACTCTCTCAGCTTCTTGCATTCCTTCACATTCAAATTGCTGTACCAGGCCAGGGTGCCGTGATTCTGATAACAGGTCTTTGACCCGCAACATTAATTCTGTTTCTCTTCCCACAGATGCAGCCTGACCTACTGAGTATTTCCAGTATTTTCTATTTTTAGATTTCCAACATCTGCATTTTTTTTATTTTCCCACTGAGGTTATCAAGGTCACCTCTGGCCTTGCAATCACTGCTGATTTCTTGGAAATCAAAAAAGATTGGAAATCTGAAATAAAAACAGAACTGGAAACACTCAGCAGTCAGAAAGAGAAACCAAGTTAACAATATTGTAGGAGAACACACAACGGTCCTCATTGAGAGGTCAGCAGTGGAAAATGTGAGTAGCTTCAAGTTGCTGGGCATCAACATCTCGGAGGATCTATCCTGGGCCCAACATATTGATGCAATCATGAAGAAGGCACACCAGCATCTCTACGTCATTAGGAGTTTGAGGAGATTTGGTATGTCACCAAAGACTCTTACAAATTTCTATCGATGTACGGTGGAGAGCATTCTGACTGGTTTTATCACAGCCTGGTATGGACGCTCCAATGTGCATGATCAAAAGAGGCTGCAGAGAGTTATAGACTCAGCCAGCTCCATCACGTGCACAACGCTCCCCACCATCGAGGACATCAAAAGGTGATGCCTCAGGATGGCAGCATCCATCACTAAGGACCCTCACCATTTGGGACATGTCCTCTTGTTGTTACTACCATCAGGGGGGAGGTACAGGAGCGTGAAGACCCACACTCAACCATTCTTTCTCCCCTCTGTCATCAGATTTCTCAGTGGTCCATGAACCCATGACCACTACCTCATTATTCCCCTTTTTTTTTGCACTATTTATTTATTTTTGTAATTTTGTAGTAATTTTTATGTCTTTGCACCACTGCTGCTATAAAACAACAAAGTTCACATCATACAAGTCAGTGACAATAAATCTGATTCTGATTCAATCTTCTGTTTTTTAACTACAGAGTTTCTTCTCCTTTCCCATTGGTCCAAATCATCCAGATGCATGTTCAATTGCCTGGCTTTTGGGGGGAGAGCTGTCCGAAAGTGATAATGAGATCTTGTTGACAACAGGAAGATCCCCAGGTTCACAATGTTACTCCGTTCTTTTCACTGATTTCGGCTTTCCCACATCCTGTCCAGATCACCATCGATAGTCATGCCAGTATCCATGCTGAAATCTGACATCCAGAATCTTGTTACACTATAACAAAGCTTTGAATTTAATGCATAGAATGAAAAACAACTTTTTTAATCTCTCACTATTCAAAGAAAGGAGTGTGTTCATCTATCAAAATGAGTTCTACAAATGCAGCAACTGAGTATGGCTGACAGCTGGTGTAAATTAATGTGGTTATAGTGGATTTATTGATGCCAAGTACAGCTCTTTGGGTGGATCCAACATTCCTGATACTTCTCTCAAAACTGAAGCCTTCAGATGTAAGATTATTCTGCTGGGGTAATTGAAACCAAGATACAACTGAGAGGAAATATTGTCTGCCAGCATACAGCTAGGGAGTATTTTTTAACCAATACGTCTGTGGCTATACTGTTGCTCCTTATGAAGGATGTTTTGAGAAGTGATACCTGGGACAGGATTCATTTTTAAACATCACCATATAATTACCAGGTATCGAATGGATTATTTTTAGCTGTTCTCTATCACTTAATCCCTGCACTTCCAATAACCCAGTTTGACACAATTTGTGACAACAGAAGGGGCCTAGTGTAATTGATGCACTGTCACTAATCATTAATAACAAATGCCCCACCTTAAACATCCATACAAACACACACAATGAAGCTAATTTATTGCACAGTTTTTCCTAATCCAGGTCTTGGAGAGCTGAGTGGTCAGAGAGGCTTGAATGATCCTTCTCCTCAGGGACACCTGAACCGGTACAAAGCTGTGGAGGAGAGGCACTGTAATCTAATTCTGAGCCCATGAAGAGCCATATTGGCCAGGCCCCCAGGTAGACTCATAGGGCCTACAATCTACTTATCATAACTAGGTAACTGAAGATCAGGTGTGTTAAGCAATAAATTGCAGCAACACTGAAACATTTCTTTGCACTGTAACTCTGAAATATCCTTGTCCATGTTGCTGAAGGAGCAACTCAATATTGGCAAATTGGATAATATGATGCCTGAAACCTCTGGGCAGCAATCTTGTGATTCTACAGTCACCTCTGGAAATTATTCACTGAGACTTCCGGTTCAGCAAATTCTTACTTAAGGCACTTTGCAGTTTTATAAATTTAAACTGTTTTAACGGCAATATGAAGTTTATATTTTACTATCTTAAATTGGTTTTATGTAAGAATGCCTCCCAAATGTGCAAGAATTTATCTTATAGTAGCTACCTTTTCAACATACAACTAACGTCCTCGGATCTTGGTGTTGCATCCCTCCTCTGAAATGCTGATTGTAGTTTTCCTAAAATAAAACTTGCATCTCATGCTGAAAACTGATTAAAAAATTTAAATTGAGCTCTCGGCAGAAAATTATTTCTCTTTTGCAGCTGACTTGATGGAAGAAACTCCGCCCCTGTCCATGCACACTACTCTGCATGATAAAATTTTTTGCATTCTCCTATAAAATGTATTAACCAGAAAAGCAACACTATTGTACTCCAACCATCAGGAACTCCCATCAGCAGAGTTGGTGTGGATCATTATGCACTTGCATAGATGTAAAGAAATCAGAGTACAAAGCAATGTCTGTTTTTTCTTGGACTCTTAACCATTCATTGAAAACCATGAATTTCGGCATATTGAGGTAGGTGTGGAATGTGATAGTTGAGGACTTGGATGGATAAAACAACCCTTTTTTATTTTTGTAAGCATTTGTAACAACTTTCTGCTAATGGCAGATAAAGCAGCTGCATTGTTCCAACTGAATTCCGCTTAGATTACAGCTAAAACGCTGACGACAGTATGTGGGAATGGGGGACAGAAATGCTGAGTGCAGTTGTGCACATTAGTTTAGATGCAGGTCTTTTTTTTTGTGGAGGAGCCAGTTGCTTCCCTGCCTGGGCCCCTCTGTCACAACACATGAAAGAATCTATTTATAAATGTCAGAGCTGAAGTGAAAACCTTGTGTATGAATGAAGAACGTTTTCTGTGTAACATTTTAAATCCTTTCCTTGGTCTGTGAATAAATCTTTACTTTATATGTCTGCTTGGATGAATTAATTAACCCCCTCAGCATCTTGGCATTTTCTGCATGGATGTGCGTGGCAACTTAGTTCAGTTGTAGCCTTCAGGATTTAGTAAGTAATTCAATAGTACCAACTGAACTCCGGAATTAAGCAAATCAATTTTACTTAATAACTTAGTCTGATTTGAGGAGGAAAAATTTACAAATCCAAGGCTTTGCATTTAATGCCTTGTTTTCTAAACACTTGTTTGATTTCTCTTATCATCTACTAATATTGTGAGAAACATAGACATGTTTATTTTTAGATTATTTAATCTCCTGAATACAATTAGTGTGCTCCCTCAAGGCAAAGGAGAACTTGTGGATTTTTTTGTGTGGATCTGTTTTTTGTTCAGTGCTTGTCTATATTAGATAAATTGCATTAGAACCTAGCAGGGAGTGAAGAATGGTTTCAAATTGTTTGCAGTACTAAATTAGCTTAGATCAGTGCAGTTCTTGCCATCAATACCCTTTGAAGATGATAGTTGTCACTTTGACTGGGGTCCACAGGTGTCAACTCTTACAGTGTGTGTTACTCTGCAAACAAGTTTGTGAATGATACTGACAGACTTAAATTAGGGTGATTATCTATTCATTTTTAGTTGTGTATATGTCCAAGATTTTAACTATAGGCCAAGATGTGTGGAAAGTATAAAAATAGCTGATTTTGAATCTGACACAGTGTCTCAGTAACCTAAGCTTGACCCGATCCAATCATTGCTCTATTATACAGACCTAAGAATGTTCTGTGTTATCATCAGATTAGTTAGCAGTTTGAATGAGGAATATTCAAGTTATGTGTCCTTTGTTGCTTATTCCTGGTATCTTGCCAGTCCCTGCTAGATTCTCCAGTTATTTTTAAATGCTGATTAGTGCCTGTTCTTGTGTGAGAACAGACTGATCACAAGCCACTTTCTGGACCTTGAGAGGCTCCAGTCATGTCAAAAATAACTATTTTACGTGGAATATATTCAGCCAGATTTCTAAGGCTGTTAAGAACTCCCTTGCAATTAGTTCTGACCAGTTAGCCTACCTTTTGCTTTTTGTCAGCTGTTTTTATAAGCTCTGAACTTGTGCATGTTGAGTCTAAAACATGTGCTAAGTTTCAGCTGCTGCCTTAGTTCCACCTGTGCAAAGGCCAGGATTCTCAGGTTATAGGGAGGTCATTAATGTGGGCACGTCTGGAAACTTGACCAAGCCTTTAAAAGCGGATTTAACATAGCAATCAAAAATGAGATTAGTCACTTTAAATTCATTCAAAGGGCCAAGTGTTAAGAGATTAGATCTCTTGTGAAGTGTATGTAATGGCCAGTATTCACTCTAATGATGATGTTGGCAACTAACTCAGAGTTCATGGAATTCAAGAAACCATCTTCACGACCATTCGGCCCACCTCCTTTCTGGCCAAGGAAGAGCCATTCAAAATAATCACATTTCCCAGCTCTCAGCTGTAAGCATCTAGGATCTGGCTCATTAAGTGCTTATCTAAGTACCTTATAAATATGTTTGAGGGTTCTGGCCTTGCTCATTGCTTTCAGGCAATGAGTTCTAAATTCCCACCACACTCTGGATGAAAAGATGTTGTCCTTCATTTCTCTCTAATTTTCTACCAGTAACCCCAAATTTACTCTCATCTTTGGTATAATGGGTTCTTCATATATCTAGGCTCGTACAATTTTTGTTTACAACTTGTTTTAAATCTCTCCTCCGCCTCCTTTGTTCCACCCAAAATGCCCCAGCTGAGCCAATCTCCTTCTAATTGCATTTCTCCAGCCTTTTAAAATTTCCTCTTCACCCTCTTCTGTGCTGCCACTTGTTTCCTGTGATGTCATGACCAGCACTACATCCAGTACTGTGGCCACAGTCTTTAATCTGCCAGTTCACCAAGCCAGCATCCAATTAACTGCAATAATGACAAACTCAACATGGGCCAGGAGCCAAACACGTCCCAAAGATGATTTGCAGAAAACAACATTATCAATTAATTGCATTGAACTAATTTCCAAGCTTCTAATATCTTGAATGATAATTAATACTACTGCCAATGAAGATTAGCCTTCCTGACAGTGGTCACCTTGGCTGTACCATACGAATGCAGCGCACTGCTTTTGGTGCTGTATTGGTTCCAACATAGATTATTATCTGTTGTATTGGCTTTTACTGTAGGAAGGGTGTTAACATTTGCAACTAGTACACCCATTGGAAGTGCTCAGAGTAGAGAGCACTCAATTAATCCTTGGTCAATGTTCATGATACCAGTGCTGAACAATTGGATCTCAATGATACAGATAAGGCCATGTTAGCCTGGCATAGCTAATCTCTTATTTAGCAGTAATAACCCTCATCTGCAACTGGTTAATGAAATCATCAATTATCTTTAGATATGTAGCTATTTATTTATTAGTCACATGTACATCGAAACACACAGTGAAATACGTCTTTTTGCGTTGCTAAGAATGTGCTGGGGGCAGTCCACAAGTGTCGCCACTCTTCCGGTGCCAACATAGCATGCCCACATCTCCTAATCTGTATGTCTTTGGAATATGGGAGGAAACTAGAGCACCCAGAGGAAACCCACGCAGGCACTGGGAGAACGTACAAACTCCTTACAGGCAGCAGTGGGAATTGAACCCAGGTCGCTGGCGCTATAATAGCATTACGCTAACCGCTATGCTATCGTGCTGCCCCAAGTTTGTTGCTGACGTTCCTGTAGTTAGAGCAAAAATCAAATTGCATTGTTATTTTTCAATGTGTCTGTATTATTTTTGTTCCAATTACCAGTTTCTATTGTAACCTTGCAAATGAAAATCAAAAAACTGCACATGCTGGAAATCTGAAATAAAATGGAAAAAGTTGCAAATACTCTGGTCAGGCAGCACCTATAGAACAGACATTTCCCTCTATAATGTCTGACCTTCCCCTCTCTGCATGTTAAAACAGTCCTGTTTTCTCACTTATTCAGTTCTGACGAAGGATCGTTGACTCTAAGTTGACACCGTTTCTCTGCCCACTCAGCCTAACCAGCTGAGTGCTTCCAGCATTCTCCATTTGTAATTTGGGTTTTTATGGATTGCTGGAGTAGTGTTTAGTTGTGCTTTCAGAGCTTTAAGTTTAGAGGACTTGATTTCAAAGGACCATCTTGTTATAAGAATGAAGTGGGACTAACATGGAATACTTGCCTCATAAACTAGCCTTGCCTGTGTGCCTTACTGCTGCAGAAGGCTTTGTCAATGCACAAGACTTGGCCACATGGGATTCACTGGGCTCCAAGCCCTAAGTTCCTGTTTCAGTAAGTACTCACTTATTTTTACAAATGTGTTTTGCTTTAAGCTCTACGGTCAATATTTTTAAAAAAACTGGCAGTGTGTCATTGAGTTGTGTAAGCAGTTCTTCCCAACGCCAACTTCTAGGCCAGAAGAAGACCAGAATAAAGGCTGTCCTAAGGTCATTCCTTGGGGTGGGGGATGAATCTTTATCGGTCTGGACTGTCCATATAAAGCTGGAAATCAGCAAGAATGACCCATACAATGTTAGACCTGACACAGGAACAGAGTCTCCATTGATCTCAGTGGAGGGACTAAAGTAAAGAATAATTCAGGACAGATGGTCACCCTTTGTGGTTTGCTGGGAACTGAAGGGTCTGTCTTGATTTTTAAAACTTTCTCAGTGACCAGTTTTTCCATGACCTTGGACAGAAAGGAACAGGCCTGCAGTTCCTGTTCAAGCAGATCTGAAGATACAATGTGGTCTGCTGTGCAGTGCACAACCTTGAACCAGCTACAGAAGGGGAGAGCCTTTCTCTGCACAGGTTGTTTGTGATCAACTCCTCCAACTAGGCATGTGTTTTTCTTAATTCACAAGATTTATTTTGGAATATCACTCTGTATTTGGCACTTCAGCAGGGAATAGTTGCCAAATAAAATATATTCTTTTGGTAAATTTTAGTTGAGAAATAGCTATAATTGATTGATTAGCCTTTGCTTTATTGTTCATTATTTAGCTGCATGTTCCATATTTTGTTATTACATTCCTTATGAAAGGTTTTGGTTTCAATTCACCCATTTTCCATAGTGCCTGACCAGATCAAAAATGATTCATAATGTTAATTGTCATAGTGGCCATTGAAAGCATCTACATGAGGTGCTGCTTCAAGAAGGCAGCATCTATCATCAAGGATCCCCACCATCGAGTCATGCCCCCTTCTCATTGCTACCATCAGGCAGGAGGTACAGAAGCTTGAAGTCCCACATCACCAGGTTCAGGAACAGCTACTGTCCTACAACCATCAGGTTCTTGAACCAACCTGTAACGCTAATCCTACCTCAGCAACGGAACACTACAGGCCACTTCTTGCACCACCACGGACTTGTCACTTACTGTGCTGTTTTGTACTAATGTCTTGTTCTGCAGTCTTTATCTTCACTGTCTTGTATAATTTATGTTCTGTGTGTTGTCTCTACGTGCCTATGATGCTGCTGCAAGCAAGTTTTTCATTATACTTCTACCTCACCGTACTTGTGCATATGCCAACAAACTCGGCTTGTCTTGGCTTGATCTGATTCCTATCCGTCTCCTGAGATTAAGTTTGGATATCATTTACAGATCTAAGCTAGTGATGGTTGCAAAAGTGTACATATGTTGGTTTTTATGACCAGATTTTTTTACAGCTATGGTTCAACTATATTTACTCCAGCCAGATTTTTGGTCTAATTATATAAATAAACATGTCTGTACAGTTTGTGCTGGTCAGGAGGGTGCAGTGTTTATCATCGACTGTCACCACAGTTTATGTTAACTATGTGGAGATTGCAGGAATAACAGTTAATGAAAATGATCATCTAATGTGTGATATAGTAGGTGCACTTAAGCTTTCTTAGACCACGATGAGGTCTGATATTTGGGATTTGTTGTCAAATAAATCCACTCGCCTCCTTTCCCCTCTAATTTTCATAAATTGATAGTTGAGAAATATTGAATGATTTACAAAGCTTGAAATAGTCAATAGTTCAAGAGTAGACAATGGCTTTACTGTAAGGTATCCTTTCTATTTTCCTTATATTTGATTATGGGTTTTCATGCCTTGATCCAGATGGTTTTGTCTGGCTCTGGCTGCAGTACTTTCTCATGTATTCAATTTTTCCTTCCGATGTAATGGTCTTTTAACCGGTCCACTCCCTGTGGCAAAACATTCTATGCTCCAACAGTTATGTATAAAGAAACCTTTCCTAACCTCCCTCTTCTCCCACATCTCCCATTCCTCTGATTTTTAAATTGACCCTTATTACCAATAGAGGAATGGCTGTCCCATAGGATTATGGGACATCCTATCAGTTGATAGTTTTCTTGTGCTGGATCAGCTCTGTATCGAACATCATCTAGTTTGGTTCAGGAGCCCCAAGCTGGCAAGGCAGTCTGGCGCTGCAGATGAAGGCTGTGGCTTAGAGGTACAAAGTTTACAGGCCTCTGTTTTCTCTGGACCCTCTTCTCAACCACTGAGCTTTCCATTCCTCTTTGCCTCTTGCACTTCTTAAACAACCATTTCTGACACTCAGCAACTATAATCCAATTTTCTGCATCAATGCCATCTTTATATCTTGCTTACAGTTAGTTGTCCATTCACTGAACATGGCTAATTTACCACAAATGTAATGAATATATGTTGACACATTTAATGTTCCAGGGCTGCTTATGTTTGTGACCTTGTTCTGAGGTGGCAAAAGTGAAAGCTGTTGAGCCTTTTCTCATGCCTAGCATGATGTCCAGCTTCACTACAGGAGTGGCATGTACTGAAGACACAAGCTTGGTGGTCTTGCACTTTGAAGTTCTCCGTTGGGTCGCTATTGGCCACACTTTTTCAGCTTGAACATGCTCAACGCCAAAGGTGCAACAGTTCTGCTGGTGTCGGCATTGAATGAATGTTTGCTGATAGTTGTAATTGTGAGGCCTAGAAATGCGAAGACATTCACACATTATTAATGTTAATTGATGACGGTATGGTGGTTCCTGACGATGATCAATCAGGACTCTATAGGTGTGAAAAAAAACCTTTCCATAAGACTCAGAAACAAAAATGACGGAAATTATGTATCAGGTGTCTTCACCTTTCAACCTGTTTTGAAATGCATACAATAAATACTTTTTTTCTGAGACCAAGGCTGCAATGAATTTAGAAGCAAGAGTTTCCAATCCAAATGTATAGGAAATCGATGACGAAATTGCAGATAATTTAGTTGGTTAAGTTTTCATTTGTTCCCTCTTTCATTTTCTTTACCAGCTTACTTATCCCTCCCCCCCCCCCCCCCCAACTCACCATTACCTTCCTACCCTCATACCCTCATGCCCTAGTGGAGGTTGTCTGTTTCCATGTCTACCTTATTTGTCACTTCCTATAACTTTCTGCAGTTATGACTCTGGAAAGGATGGCTTTATTGATTTAATGGAACTAAAATTGATGATGGAGAAACTTGGAGCCCCTCAGACCCACCTTGGCCTGAA
The DNA here is from genome assembly GCF_009764475.1 of Pristis pectinata. Taxonomy (NCBI): domain Eukaryota; kingdom Metazoa; phylum Chordata; class Chondrichthyes; order Rhinopristiformes; family Pristidae; genus Pristis; species Pristis pectinata. The sequence goes on along the minus strand of NC_067410.1, from coordinate 70,073,045 downwards.
AAACATGATCAAAGAAGTAGACGAGGATTTCGATGGGAAGCTGAACTTCCGAGAGGTGAGAATGTTTACTTTTCACAGCTTTATTTTGATTTGTTTTTAACAATATATAAAAAGCACTTGTTTCTGCTCCATTATGGTGTATTAGCATTTCAGCATAATTTCAATCTAAATCTGCAGTTGCATCTTCAAGGCACTGCGAACTAGTTTAGTTTCCACTGCAAATATATTAAGCACATCATAAGACCTTAAGCTGAGGACAATGATTATGCAAATAAGATGGTAATTCTCTAACTGAAGTCTGAGGTAGAATTGGAAGGTAAATTCAATGTTGATGGCTTTTGCATTAGACATAAGGGGAGGAAATCTATGTCTATTCTACTGGATGCTACTAAGACTGATGAAGAGTACCTCAATGGAGCCACCTTAAATATGAAGTCTATGTTGTAATCCAAATACAATATGCAGTTTTTAAAACTGCACAATGTTCTTTTTAATCCAAAATTTGACTGCACTAGATCCATCTTGGCAGATACTATCTACCATTATAATCCTGTCCCTACTTATGAATAAAATTACAGGTATACTAAATTAGGTAAATCACAAATAGAAACTAGTTAAGAAACATCACAAGTGGTCAGAATCCATTTCTGTTACTGCTCAGTGATTATTTTAGCAGAGCATGCACAGCAGTACTTGGTTTTATTGAAGTTTGAGGAAATACCAATTGTATGAGAAGACAGCCTGGTGACTTAACAGGGCTAAACTGTGGTGTTTATACCACAATATTAACCAATGTTGCTGACTGAATAGTAGTCAGCCTGAGAAAAAGAAACACAGTTTAAATATTTTAGACAAGAAATCTTTGCTGAATCCCTATAGAGCTCATTTAGTTGGTTTGAAGGAAACAAGCAATTTCTGTACCTTATTTGTACCAGACTAGGGACGAATGCTGAAAAGAATGGGAACTGCACCATAATTGGAAGTAATGCATAAATATTTTTCAAGATTGGATTACTGTCTGTTAAAGGGGTGAGCTCTAAACAGCATCAGAGTTCTGATGGATCATGTTAAAATGAATTAATGAAAATATTGTAAGACTGGAGATCTTGCATTCTACAATGATATAGGTTTTAAGTAATTTTGCTGCTTGAAGCAGTTTATGGAGACAGCTGTTCTATCAATATAATTGATCAAAGTTTATTTACTTGAAGTTGGATCCACATTTGCTGTGTGAATCAATGAAAACAGATTATATACAGGTTTTAAATCTGTATATACATTGAATTCCAGCTTTCTTGCCATTTTTCTTTTCAGGATATAAATAGGTTGTTGCGTAAGGATTTTAAAGTAGCCTTTGCTGTTTTCTCCTGAGGTTAGCCCGATCACCTCTGAGTGGTCAAATTACCAAAGGACTGAATTGACTATAGGTCAGTGGCTGGTGTAGACAGGAACATTAAAAATGATTGGGTGCAGTGATTGAGTGGACGATCACATCAAAGCAAGCGGTGCATAATGATATATCTTCATCTTATTATCTTGACCAATTCATTATATTTTTATTCTGTTTGTTATCACCAACTGATAAATTATGTTCATACTGCTGTCCTATAATTTCTCCCCAAATTAACCATAAAGCTGCCTTGAAGAAGTAACTTACTGAGACACACATTTGTGTGTACCCAGTCCACAAACAGTAACTACTTAATAACATATGGGCAGAATACTCATGGCCCGCCAGATCAGTGTTTTATTTTCTCAAGATAACTAACATGTGCATTGGCATTTTCATTGGTAAAATATAAAGTTTTGTTGTATGAATAAGCTCTAAATATTTTCAAATTATGTCACCTTGAGGCTTGTAGCAGTCTGGTTTTTAAAAATGATTTGCCCTTCTGTGCCAGGATACTTTTCTAAATATGGCTGTATTGGAAAAATGTAACAGGAAACTGAGATGCTGATAATGTGTATCAGATTTTGACTATAGTGTGGGCTGTGAATCATATTTCAATTGGCACTTCTTTTCCTTGTACTTAATCTACTTCCTGAACTTTGGACATTGGTATTGCTGACTTTTCTGGAAGGATCGGAATTGCCAGATAAACGTCAATCTCCTGGGCACTGTTGTGAGTAAGATTGGAGAAAATCACAAGATGTTCTTTTATTTCCTTTCTGAAAGATTTCTAGTTTTCAAAACAAAGCTTTGGAGTTGGCAGTGCGGGTGAGAGAAATGCTGCCCGACCAACTTACCAGTTGAGTTTTGTCATGGGACACTATGGGGATGGGCACATTCGTAGACCAATGGAGGGGGATGTTGTGTGATGAAACCTCCCAGAATAAACTCTGAACCAGCATTCACAACCTTAAATGAAATTAACTTTTAGCATGGAAAATGTCAGAGAAAATGCCCATTGAATCATTCTCCTGTCCCCTCCATTTGTGAGTTTGAACATCATCAAGACTCCTTGAGATTTAAAAAAAACACAGAAGCCAGTTTTGTGTGTGGGGGGGGGGGGGGGAATAAAATCTCGACAGGTACTAGACAATTAAACATAGTTTGAGATGACAGTGACTGACTTGTGCAGTTTGGTATTGACATCATATAACATGATTCTTGCCCCCACCCAGAAAGATAGCCAGTGTTCTCAGGGCTACTTAGTAATAGGCTCCTTAATGAACAAGCAACAATGGGTTAGCTTTGCCGTTTGGAATGAATTGCTTAACATCTAATGCATTTTTTCAGTAACTTATCTTGACCCTTGTCTTCCCTCAGTTGCCTAACTGAAATGTCCCTTTTTCATGATTTCAATATCTGTTTAGATAAGCAAAGTTTCTGCTCGCATGCATCAGCATGCACCTTAAATGCTGTTTATCAAATCTGGTTCATCCTCCCAACACTTAAATATCTGCTTGCAATAATTTTGTCTCCTCCACAGACCTAACCCATGCATTAAAAGAGCCTTTAACGAATTCTCTGGGCACCAGTAAATAGTCTGTATTTAAGGACATGCTGAATTGATCTATAATGTATCCAATGTAATCTAAGCAATTTGTTTTTGCTGTGACTCTCCAAGTAGAAACACCTCTGTTTCTAATTACAGCTGGACTGATGTAATAGTTCACACGTTTACAAAATGAATATTTTCCTCTTTTGCCACACCCTCAACTCCCCCACCACATGTGACCCACAGCATCAGTCTTTCTCCTTGTGTGCACTCCTAAATTGTTCACTAACTTGCAAAGAAAATTGTAATACGAGATCGCAGTGTTAAACAATCCCTTGCGTTTCATCTTGTAGCTTAACTCAAGACTGTGCTTTACAGCAGTGGCTGTACCCACTGCTTAAGGTAGCCACAGTGATGTGAGCAGAATCTGCCTGCTAAAAGTAATATCCAGTGCAAAATATTTCCATGGTCAAGGCATGGAATTTAAACCTGTTTCTCTCAATGGCATTAATCACAGCCAGTTCTTAAGAAAATTTCTGTATATGCCACAATTGTGTGAAAGAGAACACCGGAGAGAAAACTTGGGATTTCTAGGACATTGGGACTGGTTCTGAGCATGATGAGACCTAGTTAAGCTGAAAGTGTTGAGCCTCACCTAGTCTAGGATGAATCTCATGGGGAGGATTTAAACTAACTCACCAGGGTGATGAGAACTTGACAAGACCTTCAGAAGGGAGAGTGGCAGAGCCAGATTTGATACTCAAGGAATTATTGAGCAAGCTTGGAAAAGGAAACAAAGACTAAAGAAAAAAAGACATCAAAGCAGTAAGGCAACGGTTAAAGGTATATATCTCAATACAAGAAGCTTATTAAAAACCTGAGGGCACAGGCAGACACATACAGGCTTAATGTGACTACCACCGACCTACTGTATACAAACAACAGCTGCAGCTTTGCAGTTTTATAGTCAGGAATGCTAAGCTGTCATTGTTGTTCTTGTATATCCGTGATAGCGATATCAAACCTTTGTGTGGGAGTTGAAGGGGGGGATATCACAACATTGTTCAAATAAAATTACAACATTGAAGAGTGATGTGCAAAAAAAAATCTACAAATTGATACCATCTGGGTTGAACCAAGGAGGGAAATAAGAGTCAATTATCCTGCTGGGGTATACTGTACAACCCCAAACACAAAGGGAGAGAAAATTTTGGCACATTTGCTCTTCCAAGGTTCAAAGAGAGACAAGAGACTGCAAATGCTGGAATCTAGAGCTAAAAGTAAACTGCTGGAGGAACTCAGTGGTTCAAATGGTATCTGTGGAGGCAAAGGAATGGTTGTGTTCTGATGTCCTGATGCAGGGTCTCAGATGCTGCTTGACCTGCTGAGTTCTTCCACCAGTTTATTTTTTTGCTTCAAAAACAATGGAGCCTAATTCAGTGGCAGAAAGTAAAACGTAATGATTGACACAAGTTTCTGATTAAGAAGGCTGAGCACAGTGGGTTTCTCCAAGCTTCTGTTTGTGGGTCCCTTGCTTTTTGTGATAGCTGGCAGTGATTTGAATTCATAACATAGTCATTATTAAGAAGTTTGTAGATAACTCCAAAGATGCTAGGGTGATGGACGTTGAAGCCATCATTACACTTGAGTTTAGGTGGATGAAATGCTGCAGCTTTCATAGCTACAAATAGAGATGGGAAATGTGATGCCACTGAATAATTCCCTTTTTCTAAATTGGCTAAATGCTCTCCTCCTTCTGAGTTGTGTATTTCTACTACTTTGACCATTTTCAAGAAGATGTGCTATAAACAATGGGCCTGGATCTTGCAGTAAAAGAATAAGTTATCAGCATTAGAATAATGGAATCATTAAACTTGTTGAAGCACAGGAGGAGCACATTCACCTCCCCAAATCTATGCTAGCTGCTAGTAGAACAACCCTATCTGTCGCATTTAAGTTCTCTTGCCCATAAGACTGAAAGTTGTTCTATCTTGAATGCCTAGCACCTAACACCAAGCACAGTAGTGTAGTGGTTAGCATAACACTATTACAGTGCCAGCAACCTGGGTTCAATTCTGGCCACTGTCTGTAAGGAGTTTGAACGTCCTCCCCGTGTCTGCATAGGTTTCCTCTGGGTGCTCCGGTTTCCTCCCACATTCCAAAGACGTACGGGTTAGGAAGTTGTGGGCATACTATGTTGGCACTGGAAGCACGGCAACACTTGCGGGCTGCCCCCAGAATACTCTACGCAAAAAATGCGTTTCACTGTGTGTTTTGATGTACATGTGACAAGTAAAGATATCTTATCTATCCAAATCCCTTCTGAAGCCACTGATTCTGTTTTTACCAACTGTGCAGTAGATTGATTGCCAGATCCTAATATTTCTGAGTATTTAAAAACATATCCCTTTGCCATCTCATGCACAATGTTTTAACTCCGTGTTCCCTAGTCCTTGAGCTATCTGCAAGTGGGGCATATCTTCTCTCCATTTCCTCTTTCTAAACCAATGATGATCTTGTGTACCTCTAGCAACTCTTCTCTCAGTCTTTGTTTCCTCCAAGGAGAACAACTGCACTTCTCCATTCTAAATCTGCAGCTGAGATCCCTCAAGCCTAGACCGATTTCAGTTATCTTTTCTGCACCTTCTCCTGGGCCTTCATTTGTCACAATATTATAGCTATAGTTTTATCAGTGTTTTATAGAGATTCACCACATCACGGACACCAGCCTCCCCTCCTTGGACTCTGTCTTTACCTCTCGTTGTCTTGGTGAGGCAGCCAGCATAATCAAAGACCCCACCCACGTGGGACATTCTCTCTTCTCTCCTCTCCCATCAGGTAAAAGATACAGGAGCCTGAGGGCACGTACCACCAGACTTAAGGACAGCTTCTACCCCAGTGTGATAAGACTATTGAACAGTTGCCTTATACAATGAGGTGGACTATGACCTATGACCTCATGACCTCATGATCTACCTTGTTGTGACCTTGCACCTTATTGCACTGCACTCTCTCTGTAGCTGTGACACTTTACTCTGTACTGTTATTGTTTTTTTACCTGTACTACATCAATGCACTCTGTACTAACTCAATGTAACTGCACTGTGTAATGAATTGACCTGTATGATCGGTTTGTAAGACAAGTTTTTCACTGTACCTCGGTACAAGTGACAATAATAAACTAATAAACCAATAAACCAATAACCTCACTGCTTTAGAGCTCTGTGTTTCTATTTATGAATCTCAGGATTCCATGTGCTTTAGTAACTGTTCTTTCAACAAGCCCTTCTGCCTTCAAGGATTAATACACATATATACCCTGGCTTCCCAGTTACTGGACATCCTTTTGAACTGCATTTAACTATCTTGTCTTGCCTGATTCTTTCTGCCAAAGTGTATCACTTCACATTTCATCTGCTATTTGTCTGTGCATGCAGCCAGCCTATCAGTTTCCTTGCAGTCTATTACAGTTGTATATTCATGTCTATTTTCCCCTCTATTTTGCTCTCTGTGCTTAATCCAACTTTAAATACATTTAGGTTTAACAACTGGACAGCATGCTTGTGTTAGGATTCTTAAATACAAATGTAGAAATTCATCATGAAGCAGTGTTTACTTTTTTAATTCTGGAATATTTTCTGGAGTAGATGCAATTATAGCCAATAGCTGGTCAAATCCCACCACTCCAAAAATTTAACTGCAAGTAGAAGCTGATCTGTTCTCTGGCAGGATCTACAGATAAACCTTATCATTAGTGATGAATGTTATTCCACTACTTAATATCTGGTGCAAAAAAAGATAGTTCTTTGATTTGAATTGATTGGATAACTGAAATGAAGATTTCAATAATCATTCATTATTGAGTGATTTTAACATGGGGAAAATATCCCAATCAACTTCACAGAAATGTACACCAACCATAATGAATGAGGAACAAATGGAGTTGGTCAAAAAGCATAGTTTTAAGACTGGTCTTAAAGGAAAGGGAAATAGAGGAAAAGGAGTTTGGGGAGGAAACTTCTGAGTGTAGTAGTCAACCTGCTGAAGGAGCAGCAACCAGTAAAACTAGGACTTGGGGAATGAACAAAATGCAAGAGTGAGGAATTTCTTTTGGCTTGGAATTGAAGAATGATGTTTGTAGGGCTCATACTACCAAGAAGGGAGAATTATATCGTAAACATGCACATTTTTTTAAACGTACAAATGTTGCAAGTTACTTGCAACTGTAATTTAGTTTTCTTAACTTTATCTCAGAGGTTATTGGAAGCACTGTTTCATTTAAAGCTACATTTTTGACAAAGTTACTTTTTCTACCTAAATATAACCATACTGCTGGCTCTCCACTAATTTCCCAGTGGAGAGTAAATTAACCATTTAAATTCTTGGTGCGTTTGTAGCTGGCCATGACTATGATTTTTTTGGAGGTTCAATGGAAGGAGTAGCCAGGTTTAAGGTTGTGCCTCTTCACAATGGAGGGTTATCCTCGGGTAAAGAGGTAGGCTGATGCTTCATTCTCAGTGAATGTTGGAAATGATGCAAGTTTATCAAAGCACCTACTAGTTTTAAATTAGTCTACAAAATATGGCACTTGAGTTAATCAATACACCATTTCTGTAAATAATTGGCACAACAAATCCTCATTTCCACAAGGAATGAAGTGTAACTAAATACATCTTTTCCCCTTCTGATTTTATGACACCTAACAAAAGGAAGAGCTTTTACCTACACAAAAAGTGCTGGAGGAGCTCAGCAGGTCAGGCAGCATCCATGGAGGGAAATAAACAGTCGACATTTCGGGTCTAGACCCTTCATCAGGACTGGAAAGGAAGAGGGCAGAAGCCAGAATAAGAAGGTCAGGGGAGGGGGAAGAGCACGTGCAGGCAGGGGATAGATGAGTTCAGGTGATAGGCGAGTCTATTGCCCTCTCCTACCGGATTCCTCCTCCTTCAGCCCTTTTCCTCTTCTACCTATCACCTCACAGCTTATTACATCTCCCCCCCCCATCCTATTTACCTACCTTCCCCCTCTCACCTGGACTCGCCTATCACCTGCCTGCGTGTGCTCCTCCCCCTCCCCCCATCTTCTTATTCCAGCTTCTGCCTTCTTCCTTTCCAGCATGACGACTGTTTATTTCCTCCATGGACGCTGCCTGACCTGCTGAGTTCCTCCAGCACTTTCTGTATTGCTCCAGACTCCAGCATCTGCAGAATATTTTGTCTCGGAAGAACTTTTACATGCCTTTTGATAATTTGTTGATGGCCTGTGGTTTAAGGTCTCATCTAGGAGATGGGACATGTAAGTGTTACAGTTCATCAAGTCCTCAATTTCAGCCTAGATTTTGGTGAGTATTAAAGAGAAAAGTTTGAACTCACAACATCCCTGACTTTAGACATCAACTATCTGATTCACACCTATAGCTCCTTATGTACAATTATGTGGATTGGATTCCACTTGGTTTTGCCCATAAGCAGAAGTAGCAGTTTTATAAAAGCAAAGACTTGTATGTGCATATGCATACATGTGTGCAGCATACACTAACTGGCTCCTCACCAAAATAATTAAATCATTGTCCATCTATTGCTACAGCTGTAGAAAAGTGGGCTTCAGTGCACATCCTGTACATGCTTTCCGGATATCAACTAGACTGCCTCTTCTATTCTAATTTAATTTTCAAAGAAATTCTACAAGTGGCTGTCATCCAACCTACATCTTGTCCTGGGATGTCTTCAGATATATCCTCTTGTATCCACCCTAAGGAATGCCCAGGATACCATTCATTCAACTAGTTGCTACTTCTAGTCCATTAGAGGCTGCTTAGTGGTTTAATATCGGCTTTTATTTTCAATCCGGAAAGGAAAGTCATTGCATGCAAAACTTATGTGAATCAGATGTTTCTGCTGAACTAAACTAAAGGGAGAAAGACTTCCGCTGTCCTGTGATCTACAATTTCACCGCATCTAGTTTGCTAATGGAATCTCTCACCATTAATTTGTGGTATGCAAAACTACCAGCTCTTCGTCAGAACAGAAGGTGAATGAATAGAACCTTGCAACTTTTGCTTGATGGCTTCTACCCACACTTTACTGATTTGAACAGTGCTACTTGCCAATATTATTCTGATCTTTTCATGAATGAATATTTGTACTATTCTGAAAATTGCATTGTTCTGTGGACTGTGTCCAGTTTTATATTCGGGAATCTCTCTCTGCAGACCAATTACCTTGAGCAAAGTATTATTAATCGTTCAATCTTCAGGGTGTTTGGATGAAATTAGTGATTTTTAATTTTGCCTAGAAATTCCAGTGACCTCCCAAAGTGTGCTTAGAACAGTATTAATGTAATACATAGAACATTGGCCTGTCCAGTGCTGTACTGTTCTATCAGCCCACAATGTTGTGCCGATCTTGATGCCAATTTATATTAAATGTCCTCTTCCTGTGTATCATCCATATCCCTCCATTCCCTTCATATTCATGTGTCTATCTAAAAGCCTCTTAAACTCCATAAAACTGCCTGCTTCCACTACTACCCCTGGTAATTCATTCCAGGCACCTACCACTCTCTGCGTAAACAAAAAAAAAATTGCCCCTCACATCACCTTTAAACTTCCCCCACCCCCACCCCACCCCCTAACAAGAGCATTTCCCTGGTGTTTGACATTTCTACCCTGGGGAAAAGATTCTGACTGTCTACCCTATCTACGTATGCCTCTTATAATTTTAAAAACCTCTTTCAGGTCTCCCCTCAGCCTCCAACGCGCTAGAGAAAACAACCCGAGTTTGTCCAACCTTCCCTTATAGGTCATACCCTCCAATCCAGGCATCATTCCTGGTAAACCTCTTCTGCACCCTTTCCACTGTCTCCACATCCTTCCTGTAATGGGGCATCCAGAACTGCCCACAATACTCCAAGTGCGGTCTGTCTAAAGTTTTATACGGCTGCAGCATGACTTCCTTACTCTTATACTCAACACCCCTACTAATGAAGGTAAGTATGCCATGCACCTTCTTTACCACCTCATCCACTTGTGTAGCCACTTTCAGTGAACAATGGACCTGGACCCCAAGATCCCTCTGTACCTCAATGCTATTGAGCGGCCCACCATTAACTGTATAGATTCTCCTTTCATATGACCTCCTAAAGCGCAACACCTCATACTTGCTCAGATTAAACTCCATCTGCCACTTCTCTGCCCATGTCTGTAACTGATCTATATCCTGCTGTATTCTTTGAAAGTCCTTCATACTGTCCACAACTACACCAATCTTGGTTTCATCCACAAACTTGCTAATCCACCCATCTAAATTTTCATCCGAGTTATTGATATATATCACAAACAACAGAGGTCCCAGCACCGATCTTTGCGGAACACCACTGGTCACGGACCTCCAGCCAGAATAACAGCCTTCCACCCCCACTCTCTGCCTTCTATGGGCAAGTCAGTTCTGAACGCAAACTTGCAATTCACCCTGCATACTACATATCCTTATCTTCTGAATCAACCTACCATGAGGGACCTTATCAAATGCCTTACTAAAGTCCATGTAGATAGCGTCCACTGTCTTACCCTCATCAAGCGCCTTTGTCACCTCCTCAAAAACTCAGTCAAGTTTGTAAGGTGTGACCTGCCCTGCACAAAGCCATGCTGAATGTCCCTAAGCAGACCATGCCTTTCCAAGTGTGCATAAATCCTATCCCTAAGTCTCTTCTCCAATAGCTCCCTACCACTGACGTGAGGCAGTGGTAGGGAGCTACCACTTCTCTTCACTATTCTCTCTACCACTTCACTATTCCTCTTCTTGAACAAAGGCACAGCAAGGACCTCTGGGACCTTACCTGTTGCTAATGAGGACACAAAGATCCTTGTCAAGGCCCCAGCAATCTCTTCACTTCATTCAATATTCTGGGATATATGTTATCAGGCCCTGGGGACTTATTCACCTTAATGCTTTTCAGAAGACCCAGCACTTCGTCCTCCTTAATCTCAAAATGTCCCAGTATATTAGCATGCCCCACTCTGTGTTCACTATCATCCAAATCCTTCTCGGTAAGTACCGATGCAAAGTACTCATTTAGTACCTCAGCCACTTCCTCTGGCTCCAAGCACAAATTCCCTCCTTTATCCTTGAGTGGACCTATCCTCTCCTTAGTTATCCTTTTTTCTTATTGTAAGAATAAAATGCCTTGGGATTCTCCTTGATCTTGCTCACCAAGGCCATTTCATGGCCCCTTTTGGCCTTCCTGATCACCTGCATGAGCACTTTCCAGCTATCTTTATATTCCACAAGGGCCCAGTCTGATTTTAGCTTTCTAAACCTTCCATATGCTTTGTTTTTCTTCCTTATTAAATTTAGGACCTCTTGGGTCATCCAAGTTTCCCTTACCTTACCATCCTTGTCCTTGCTCCTCTCCGGAACATGCCAATCCTGAACTCTGATCAATTGGTCTTTTAACAACTCCCACATGTCAGACATGGACTTGTCCAACAGTAGCTGCTCCCAATCAACACCCCTTAGCTCCTGTTGTAATTTGCCCTCCCCCAATTTAGTACCTTACCGCAAGATCCAATTTTATCCCTGCTCATAACTATCTTGCAACATAATGAGTTGTGGTCACTGTTCCCAAAATGTTCACCCACTATCAGGTCTGTCACCTGGCCTGGCTCATTTCCCAAAACTAGATCCAGTATGTTCTCTCCTCTAGTTGGACTCTCCACATACTGTTTCAAGAACCCATTCTTGGATGCACTGAAGAAATCCCACCACATCTAAGCTTCTTGCGTTAAGGAAGTTCCAATCAATACTGGGGAAGTTAAAGTCCCCCACTATGACAACTCTTTTGTTTCTGCATCTTTCCATAATCTATTTACAGATCTGTTCCTCCACCTCTCGGTTGCTGTTGGGGGGCCTATAGTATAATCCCATCAGTGTAATTGCACCTTTCTTATTTTTAAGCTCCACCCAAATTGCTTGTGTGGATGAGTCCTCCAGTATGTCCTCTCTGAATACTGCTGTGATATTCTCCCTTATCAGTAGTGCAACCCCTCCACCTCTCTATCACATCTAAAACAATGAAACACAGGATCTTTGAGCTGCCAGTCATGTCCCTCACACAACCAGGTCTCTGTAATGGTAACATGTAGAACTCTGTAGCAGAATATAATCATTTTGCAATTTAGTTGTGAATGAAGTTTCAGGCCTTAGTTGTAACTGTAGTAATACAATGCACAAACAGGTCCTTTGGACCATCAAATACTCATTTACGTTAATCCCATTCTATTCTCTCCACATCCCCTTCAACTCTTTTCCCCACGCCAATTCAACCCCTTACAGATTCTACCACTAACCTACACACTAGCGGTGATTTACAGTGGCCAATTGACCTAGCAGCATGTACATCTTTGGGATGTGGGAGGAAACCCACATAGCTGTGGAAGAACAAGCAAACTCCACACAGATGGCACTGGAGGTCAGGATTGAACCCAAGTCACTGGAGCTGTGAGGTAGCAACTCTAACTGTGCCACTGTGCTGCATCAGAGCTCTCACTAAGTTTCCTTCCCCTTTTCCCTGATAGTGGCAGAGAAGCATTTAACAGGGAAGATCTGTCACCTCCAGGTTCCTTAACAAATCACAAGTGTTGCATGGTTTTGTACTTGAAAGAAAAGTGCCGCCTGTGCTCATGGATGGGAGTTGGCATCAGAGCCCAGCACTGGGCAGATGTTTTGGGACTAGGTTGGAAAGCAACATTGGGGTTTAGACATACCAGCCGGTACCATTGGGAGAATGGGAATTAGGGAAGCAGGCAAGAAGGTGTGTTTGTTGTGAGTGATAATTGGAAGTAGCAGAAAGCTTAGTGGAGGGGTAGGGTAATGTATAGATCAGGAAGTGGGAGCTGAACAGGAGACCAGGAGTGTTGGGAGAAGGCTTGTCGGGGGGTGGGGGGGTGTCAGGGTCCATACACGTCTCAGGCATGACTGTAGCTTTCACAATCCCAAGTTGTAGGAATCCTATTCACTTGTCAGCACCCTACTATTGGCACCAACAGGACCAAATTCCTGGAGTTTTGCAAAGGAAATAATGCCATCACATGAAATCTCACTGGGCTTGCAAAGGTTTCTTCTGATCAGAAGTACCAGTTGAATTTACTGAAATGGTATGACTTGACCTGGGAATGTTTGCAAATGTGATTTAATTTGACTTGAATCTATTTTTAATCAGAGTGCTGAAAAAATCTGTGCTGTGCAATCAAATTTCAAGGCAAATAATTCCTATCTCATGTTTTATCTTTCATTCCAATCTTTGTTTATCGAAAGATACCCTTGACTTCTCAGATGTGGAATTTGCACAGAGGAAAATGTATCTTGGTATTAAAAGCTACACAGTTGTTTATGATTCATTTTGAAACAGATGTAGATTAACCTCTTGGATAAAAGCTGGTTGGCCTTGACTTAACAAAGCACTGCAGTGAGCATTCTCCGTCACTATTAGCTCTCAACTGGGCCAAAGGAAATGAGCTACCTTTTTCCTTATAAAGAACTAATGTGGGTGTGTGCTTAACTGCATCAATCACTATTAAACTAGTCAATCATTCAGAAATAGGAAAATCTGCAGTATTGGTCACCAGTTGTTTAAGTAGCCTTCAGCTTTAATTAAAGGACAAAAAATTGAAAACGTACCACCACATTGAGGTGGCTCCTTAACACAACTGAATTTTATGAAAGAGTTAATAAAATTCAGTTAGAGGTGTACAAGATGATAAGAGGCATAGATCGAGTGGACAGTCAGAGACTTTTTTCCAGTATGACAATGGCTAACACGAGGGGACATCATTTTAAGGTGATTGAAGGAAGGTTAAAGGGGGATGTCAGGGGTAAGTTTTTTTTTACAGAGTGGTGGGTGTGTGGAATGCACTGCCTGCAGAGGTTGTGGGGGCAGATACACTAAGGACATTTAAGAGACTCTTGGGTAGACACATGAATGATAGAAAAATAGGGGATTATGTGGGAGGGAAGAGTTAGATAGATCTTAGAGAAGGATAAAATGTCAGCGCAACATTGTGGGCCGAAGGGCCTGTACTGTGCTGTAGTGTTCTATATTCTATAATTTCCTCTTTGACCACCTAGATTAAATTATTATAGATTGTCTTTCCCTTCGACAATAGTACATTTTGGAGGCTGCTTTTTCCCACTGTTTTGACTGCCTACAATGAGTACCCCAACACTGGGTATAACAGAATGTAATGAACAAAAGCTCTTAAAATCAGATGTCCATATTAAGATTTGACTCAGTCAGCGAGGTGGTGTCAGTAAGTGCTGGAGTGGATAGCAAAATAGCCCCTCCTCAGCACGAGGTCTCGGAGAATTTAACATCTGGCCTCATCAGTTTTGCATCTGAATCTGATGGCACTGGCCACTAAGAGGTCATAAGTGAATGATCTCCAGCAATCAGCAAGTGCTTGTAAGGAGGATTATGAGGGTGGTTTCCTCAAAAGCTGGAGGGCACTCTTACTGTACTTGGACTTATTTTACGTGCTTAATTCTTTCCCCAGATCCATTCCGAGAATGGCGTGGTGAGAAAGCCAGAATTTTCTTCTTGCAGGCATCTGGTTAAAATTGCCAATTGCAGCTAGGCCCAAATGACTTGGTTAGAGGCTGATTTGCATATCTGAGGAAAGGCATTTTGGGACAAAGCGATATCTCCTTCATTACTGCAGAAAGGTCCTTGTATCACCAATGGAACTGGTTTGATAAGAAGATGTTCAAGTGAAAATAATAAATAAATTTACTCTTCCTAAAATGGATTTATTATAAATCCATAGTGACATTGAGGCATTTTTTAAAAAATTGTTGCAGTAGTTAGTGCATTTTAGGATGAGAGAGATTCTTGTTCCCTGATTAACATGAAAAATTGTGGAAACTTTAATGTAATAAAACAGATCTTGTGTTTTTAAATTATTTTCACTTGTTTGTGTTGGAAAAAATGTTTTTTTCTTTCTGTATCTCATGAACAGTAATTCAATGATTTAGAATCTATCACTAATTGTAATGACATGGCCTTGGCAAACTGAAAAGTGATAATAGTTTGTGGGAATAAAGAGTAACTCTGTACTTCTAATGTAAAAACTGCTTAGTTGAAGTACCTTTTGGAATTGAGCAGATAATATTGCAGGACTTTGAAAGGATGTGAAGCAATTGGCTCCTGTTTTGTTCCTATCTTTCTTTAAATAGATACTTTAAGCAGAAGTGATTTGTCACTTTATACATTTGTTGAAATTATATTTGTAACAGAAGGGTTTGAGCTCTTAAGACTGACCTCAACAGCACAGAAGTTATCTTGGTGTCCTGACCAATATTTATCCCTGAATCAACATAATTTACCTGACTAAAATACAACATATTGTGCAAAACAGCCCTTCATATAGGAAATGTCTTTCCTATATTACAACAGCAATTGCAGTTATGTACTTTATTAGCTGTTTATGGCACTTTGATGGTCTTTCATCTTGTATCAATGCATGCCATTCTCTTACGTGTATTGAAAGGTTTTCCTTAGTTCAGATTGTTTCCACACAAACCAGTGGTAGAAATACAGTTCGGTGAAGTAAGAAGCTACTGTTTGGTTTGTAGAACAAAGTTATTTAAGAAAGAAGTTTGGAGTCTTAAAAACTACAAGACTTTTTGGAGCAGTCTTGTCACAAAAAAAATGAGCAACCTTGGAGTACTGTTGGGATGGTTTGGTAAGCTAAAGTTTTTGTGTCGTAAACCTGTAAATGCCATACTGTTAAAATTTCAGTTCCTAAGATTTTGCTAATAGCAAGTGATGTCCTTTTAGCCTGGTCTTACAATAAGTTTGCAGTGTATGTGCATAAACACAAGGCATATCAAATGAGGTTAAAGAGCTGCAGGTGCAATTGGTTGTATGGGATTATGATGTGATGATAACAGAGACATGGCTAAAAAAAGAGTAGGACTAGGTACTAAAGGTGTTCTGAAAAAAGTGTAAAGGAGGTTGTGGAGAAGGTGGCAGTATTGTTTTAGGAGAATATTAGAGAGCGAGGATGTTCTAGAGCAGTCAAGGACTGAATTATTTTGTTTGAGTTGGACAAAACAATAGAGGAGCAATTACAATAATGGGACTATTCTATAGGCTGTCAACCAGTGAGAAGGATATGAAGGAGCATGGGGGATCTTCAATGGTCCTATTTAGACTAGAATATCAATGAAAGAAAAGGCAAAGAGGGAGGAGCTTTTGAAGCATGTTCAGAAGAATTTTCTTGACCAGTGTGTTTCTGGCCCAGTGAAGAAGGAGACATTGATGATTTGCTTCTGAAGAAAAAGGTGAAGCAAGCGTCTGTGGGGAATGTTTAGGGAGCAACAATCATACTTTCATAAAAACTACAACAGCTTTGGAAGCGAAACCAATGTCTTCTTCAAAAAAAAACCTATTGGAAAATTGAACAATGGGAGGCTTTTGAGGAGGTGGTACCTACACTGTACCTGAACCTGACAACAGGGAGATCCGTAGGACAGTTACTGGCGCTCCCAGAAGTATACACCTGATGTAGTGAGTAGTGGATCTGTGGATAGTAAGTCAGCAGATAATAATGTCTTGTTATAACAAGTAAACTGGTAATGCAAACAGTTGAGCTGATCAGAGATCAAAAGGTGGATGTGTTCGTGGATGCAGAGAGAATGGCTAAATTACTAAATAAGCCCTAACATTGGTCTTTACCAAAGAAAATGCTGCTGGAGTCTCAGCAAAGGAAGATGTTGCAATTCAATACTATTTTGAAAACTCATAGAGAAGGCACTCAAAAAAATTAACTCTTTAAAATGAATATAACACCCTGTCCCGATGGGATGCAAGAGAGGTTGCTGAGAAAAGTATGGGTAGAAATTGTACAAGATATAAACCATTATCTGAAACATTTGTAGATATAACCTGGTGCCTAAGGACTGGAGAATTGCAAATATTGCAACCTTACTCAAAAGGGTGCAAGTATAACCCGGTTACTGCTGGTCAAACAGTTTAAGCATGGTAGAGAGAAACCTTTTAGAAATGACAATCAGGGTCAGAATTAGCAGACAGTTGAACAGTTGTGGATTGGCTAAGGAAACACAGAATGGATTTGTTAAAGGCAGATTGCATTTGATTAACTTGATAGGGTATCATGAAGAGGTATCAGATATAGTTAACGTGAAATGTACAGACCTTCAAAAGGCAAGAGAAAAGGTGACACATAATAGGCATGTCAGTAAGACTGAAGCCCATAGAATGAAAGATGCAATAACAACATGTATAAAATTTGGCTAGGTGACAGGAAATACAGCAGTCGTGAACAGCTGTGAGTTGGTTTTATTAGCGACTATAAAACTCAAAATATATGGTAAATGGGGTAAATATAGCTATTGTATGCCATTACTCAAAGTTTAGTATGTAGGTTATTGAACATTGTAGTTGTGTTAGTCACCAGGGTTGTGACTTGATTGAATAAAAAAGTGAAACAAAACAATGTTAAAGTGCAAATTTGTAACAGTTTGAAATAGTTCTGGAGCAGTCATCAATTGTATTTTGTAAACTGCCATCCAGCTTCTTAGACAAATCAATTGGTAATTTATTTTTATGGAATATGCCCTACAGTCAAAAGAGGCTGTTTATATTTAACCCACTCTTGAATTGTTCTGATACCTGAAGAATGCTGTGGAGGGATGTACAGATGCTTTTTTAATACTTTATCAAATAGTGGATTCAAATTTTTAGAAGAATTTTGCCTGGCTTGTTTGTTGTGGAAGTTTTTAAGGCATGTAAAAATACTGGTTCTTCAGTCTTCCTCATTCTAAATGAAGAAAACTGCACAGTTTGTCTGTGTGTGCCTATACCGTTCTTGCTCACCTGAAGTGTAATTGGCCAGATTATCTTCAATCTGATTCACAACCCACCCTGCACACAGCAGCCAGCCCTCTGTTTTTCTCCTGCAGCTGCACTTTTTTGTATGACAATTGATCTTGGCTAGTTGTCTTGGGTGACCTGCCTCCAAATTGCCCTGATGACTGATTTGACAGCTTCAAATGGAATAGAACAGCTTAAAATGAGTCTTAAAAAATAAAAAAATTATTAAGTTAGTGTAAACTGCCAGAAAAAAATAAAAAACATGAATATAATGAAAGTAAGAATAAACACGGCACTTGCCTTTCGATCAAAATGATCAACATAGTCAAATGAATCGGCACAACATTCAACCACACACTGACCTGTGAGCAGGCCACAGCCAATGGTTCTCTATATGATTGCTAGCCATGGAGTAAACACAATCTAGCCCATTGTTTCAAAGGATTATAGCAAGCAGAAGAGGGGGGGAATTGTTGTGCAAGGTAATTTGACCAGTTGGATTTGTGAACAAGTTTGATGTCGTACTTAATGGAAACAATGAGGCAACAGCCACCCCTGAGACGTGATCAAACCAAGGAAATAACATCAGTGTATTTAAGGCTTTGTGCCATTTGCAAAAAATGTTGAGAATCAGCAGGTTTTTCTGTGGAGTTTTGCAGGTTACCTTCCAGGAAAGTAGTATACCTTTTTATAAATGTTAAATACACTTGGCTCTTCAAGGAATTTTAAAATTCATTTCTGATTTTCAAATAACTGCCTCTTATTACCCAATCCCACCCCTGCCATTACTGATTACTTAAAACTGCATCAGAAAGAGGTAATTTTAACATGTATACTATTGTATATTGTAAGCTCTTTAATTCTTTAATAAATCTTTCACAGTAAATATTGTTTATAGTGGTTCCCCAAACACTCACATGGGACTTTAGTTACATAGCACTTTTAATTCCTGAAACCAGAAGCCATTAGATTCAATTGTTGCTCGTTTAGATTTACTACCAGTTGTACATTCCCATATAGAGTTGAACATCTGGTGTAAAATTTCTCTTAAAAGTTAGACTCCAACTAATTACGTCACACCAGTAGTACATAAGATTTTCTGTTTTGAGATTGCAACCAAGCCTTGGTACTCTGTCGAATATTATTTCTCCCCCAACCATCTTGTTCCCCCTTGCACCAAATCCCGAATCCCAACCAATGTGCTGTTTATAGTTGCTCTGGGGTAGTGCAGTGTTTGACACCATGGAGTTAATGGTATGTTGCTCCACATCCTCATTCAAGGTTGCAGTTTCAACCTTCCATCAGGTCCTCATTTGCTCCTGGCTTCCATTGGTGGCCAATACTGTGGCAGTTGTGCCATGTCTAACCAGGATTCAGCTATCTTAAAGAAATTAAGCTTGAGAATTGAAATATTCCTGATCTTTGAGTTAAACAACAGAATATTTGAAGACAGTTTCACTAATGATGGAGCATTCCACTGGATTTGAATTCAAAGATATTAGAATTTTGATTACTTGAATTTCAACTAGCCTTGATACCCTATTTAATTGTGTATATTTGTAGATATTGATATGACTTTGTCAAGCCCAAACAATTTTCTGTGAAGAGATGAAGTTTACTGATTTGTTCAGAATACTTGTGCTTCTTTCCAGTTTCTTCTGATTTTCCACAAAGCAGCTGCAGGCGAATTGGAGGAAGACAGTGGGTTGATGGCTCTTGCCAGGCTTTCAGAAATTGACGTCTCTACTGAGGGTGTTCAAGGTGCCAAAAACTTCTTTGAAGCAAAGGTAAAGTCTAACTTGGGCCAAATATTTCCAGGTTGGAAAAGAACTCTGGTAAAACATGCATATTCTAAATTGTTGGAAGAACAACCAGTCAGGTAACTCTTGGAATGCCAGAGTTCTCATTTATAAAGCTTCATTTGCTGACTGTAGACTTTGACTGCTGTTGATCTGTAATTGGACAGCATGCTGCTGGAATTTATAATTTCATCCTATCAGGAGCAGCCCAGCTGTAGATTGCATGAGCTTCACTGGAGCTCTTTACATTGTTAAATTCAGACCACGCACAGTATGTATACTAATCCATCCGTTCTGATGAAAGTTCATTGACCTGAATCATTGACCCTGTTTCACCTCCTGGCTGAATTGAGTATTTCCAGTACTTCTGTTTAATTGCACTCCTTAGTTAAAATAAAGTGTGCCCATGCAGGAATTTACAGGTTTGTGAACATAGTCAGTATTTTAGTTCTGGAGGTACTTAAAGCCTATGAGTGTTTTGATATCAGTGTATCAGACACTGGAGTTGCAGGAAAAGAAACAACTTGCCTTGAAATTGGGTTTAACCTCATTCTGGTGTGCAAAACCATCTTTGAATTTTACTCTAATGCTGATTTGGGTCTTTGGCAAAAAAAAGCAAAATTAACCGAAAAATAGACACTTGACATAACATGGGGGGGGGGGGGTGCTTACACCCAGAAAGGTACCAAAACAGGGAACTTTGATACACAGTTTGAATAGGGCATCAGCCTTTAAAGGCACACTCCCCAAGGCAGCCAGAAAGCACAAACACACACAATGGCTGCCCTGGAGGTTTCAGGGGAGAGGGAAAGAGCCTTCAGATTTAGGGAAGAATTGGGAATGTTCTCATCAATGAGATAAATGCCAGAAATGAGTTCCTGTGTGCTGGGGACCAGGAGACCCACTTAGAATCAAGTACCCCCAACATCCCCTTAATGCCAGAATCCAGTTGTCTCCTCAATATGTGGGAATCTCCAATCAATCAAGCAATACATAAATTTCATGTCCTGACAAAATACGTTATGATAAGCTGCAGACCACTGGAAACAGTTGCAGTAAGCCATGTCAATAATTGAATCAGGGATCCACTTATTGATCATTTATCAGTGGAGATGCATCTGCAATGTGAAGGATTATTAAATGCCCCCTGGGCTCCCCTGCGTGATTATTGGTGCACTATGTTATTAATAATCAGTGGAACGTGAAAAGAGTTGCTTGGTTGCTTTGGGCACTATGATTCCCTTGTGGGCATTGCTTTTTACTTCTACTTCGCTGAGTAGTGAAGTTGTGGATGCTGAACAGCGACTTCTCCCATGACCACTCCTCTTCTTCCTTCCAAAGCTTTGGAGCCCTTGGGCTCTACATCTCCATACTGCTCATCCTTCTAGACCAACTGCAGTTTTCTTTCTGCAGTTTTACCGCTGTTGGTGTGTACTGCAATGTTCCCCCAGATTAATGCAGACAATGGGATCTCATCTTTGGGAGACCTATGTGATTTTCTACTGCTGTCCTGGCCACTTGGTTGCCTTCATTTTATCTGTAGTTGGACTGTGAACTGATGTGAGCAGCTACAGAAGCAGAGGAAAGCCCTTGACCCCTGGGATCCATTCTTCAGTGCACTGCTGGCTGATGTAAATGTTTGGCTTGGCTCTGCTGACTCCTCTTTGGAGTTGTGTGCCTCCTGGAAACATAGCATTCACAATTTCTTCAGGTGATCTACAATGATTTCCACATAGAGGTAGTGGAAGCCTTTCCTGTTCATGAAAAGGTCCAATTATTAATGGAGGCCTTAACATGCACATGATATAGTCAGTGGCTCATGAGGAGGCAGTCATGCTGGTAAACCCCACAGCCAGAGATGCCACCTGTCATCACTGGAATCAAAGTAGACAAAATCATTCCTTTGAAAATAAAAAAAAAACTGCAGGCGCAGGAAATCCTGAAGTAAAAACAACAGATACTGGGACAAATGGGTCTGGCAGAAAGAGAAACAGTTGACATTTCAGGTCTGAGACCCTTCATCATTAGTGACACAGACAAAGAAGTTCCTTAAAAACTGGTCCTTAACAGCCACATCATTTCACCCCATCCAAGAAATTCCCTTTGTTCCACCCATTGCCTTCCGCCACCTTCTCTGCTACCTAGACTAACAGTTTCTCACTTTCTCAATTCACATGAAGGGTTTCAGACCTGAAACGTTAAATGTTTCTCTTTCCATTGATGCTGACTGTCCTTCCAGCACTTTCTTTAAATTATTCCTTTGTAAATGCAGTTCCTTGGTGGCCTTTGATGTCGTGGCAAGCAGCACTCTGGAAGACATCACAAATATCAGCCAAATTTGCTTAGAATGGTCCTATTGAAGCAAAGTCCAGAGTCTTTGTGACCTTGACCTCCACAGAAAGAGCAGTCCAGGCACAGGAGTGTGTCTGAAGATCTTCCCCCAGCATGTCATGTATCTCAGCAATGATAGCCTTGGAAAACTTGAACGTGTAAACACATAACCTATCAGACAGAACTAGTATGGTGTGGTAGCTCAGAAGACTCTGTGGGAGACGGCTCTTTGGTCCTTCTACCGTCTGACCCTGATCTAACTCGCCCAGATTGACCAGTCATTGCCATAATGATACCCAAGGTATTAAAGAGTGCTGCTAGTGGTGTCACTACTGAGGGTCCCATTGCTAGAGTATGTCAACAGCTAAATGCTGGAGAGAAAGTTCACTGTTGTATGCTCTGTTGACTTTGGTAGGAGTTGGAACTGACTGCAGCCTGCTCAATAGCTGCCCAGTCAGATCTCCCAATGTCAGCAGATTGCACTCTTTCATTGTTTTTATTAAAGGGACATTGACCTGTTTTTGTTCTCTGATGTGCTGCAATGATTGTGGGTTGTACCTTTGGTCTCAAATTCCTATGTGGAAGAGCAGAAATGAGTATTTCATCCAGAAATGTGTATTTCATCCAGAAATGATTTTGTCCGTTCTAATCAGGACAAAATTGATGTGCATGATCAGCACTTAAAAATGGGTGCTAATTGATCCAATCTCTGGCATTAAGCTCTAATTTGCAGTCTGTTGGAATCACATCTGATCATAATGAAATGCTGGTGTTATAGGAAGAAGAAAAGTGAATTATAATTAAACATCAATACCTAGTCATGGAGTTTAAAATCCAACTTGATTTGCATCAAGTACCCCTCAACATCCCATAATGCCAGAATCCAGAATTAATTTCTCATTCAGAAATACTTCAGACATCGTCATGCATTGTTATAATCTGAGTAATTATCAGTTATAATATGGTGCAACTTTTAGCTATAAAACAGTTATCAATGTTTCGATATACATGTGACTAGTAATCTTCTTCTATCTTAAGCATAGTTTCAGCCAAACAATAGCTGCATATTTCTCCAAAACCATAGTTCAGTTGAGACTTCTGCTTCAACTGAGGAATAATACAGGTCTTGCAGGAGTTAGTTTTTCTTTAAGCAGGTAACAAAACCTTATTGATTTAAACTTTACTTGCATTTGTTTCTAGGTTCAGGCACTGACTACTGGCAGCAAATTTGAAGCTGAAATCAAAGCTGAGCAGGAGCAACGCAAGCGTATGGAAGAAGACAAGAAGCAGAGAAGAGCAGCCTTTAAAGAATTGAAAGCTGCATTTCAGTAAAGAGCATTAGTCCTGTCCAGCATAACCACTTGTACAGATTTATAAAGTGTAGAACTAAATCCTAAGAGCTGGACATCTAAAACTTGCACTAAGCGACTGGTTCCTGGGTGCCATTCTATCTTAATTTAATCTAAAATCTAGCCATGTTATTTTTTTTAAGCTGTCTAACTGATTTGACACTGTATACAGGCCTCTAAATTGTACTCATGCTATCAGCATGATGAAACTACAAATTTTGGTTTAGAGTAATCTGCTTGTCAATTAGGAGGTTGTTTGCAGTTGCCTCCTTTCCTGATCTATACTGTTAAAATCAACGGCTCAGGGCTGTGCTTTTTGTAGAATTAAACACCTCTTAGATATGCTGCACTAAATTGTACTATTTGAAGTATTTTTGAATTTTATCTTTTGTAGCTCTTTTTTATACGCAATTCATTTGGGAACAACTTTAGACTGTAGATGCAGATATTTACTTTCCTCAGTGGTATCTGTGGAAACTGCTTTTTGTGTTATAAGCAAATACTTAATCCAAAAAACAATATTTTAACAACCTAATCTGCAAAACAATGACTAAATGCTTAATATAGTGCAGTTAATTAAAACAATGTTAATATTGTATCAATATTGAATTAAGTCCTGCTGCGACTAAACATTTTAGATTTTGATAGTGTTTGAAAATGCACTGTATATGTAGGTTACAAATTGTAAATTTTTCAGAATTATTCAATGTATGGAATATCAACTATACAAACAACGTGAGCCTTGTGGAATAGCAGGATGTGTGTGAACTCTCTGCAAACTTTTTGATGATTATACACAATGATTTTCCAATAGGCTCTTTGGTTTTAGTCTGGTTTGTTCTTAAGAAATATTTGCAGACACGTAATCAGAGTAAACTTGATCATATTAAGGGTCAATCCTTTTAAGGAATAGTGACTGTCCTGGGTATTCCTAGTTCTGTCCCCATGACCTGTCTTAATTTTGTGCAAAAATTGTCAACTGTATCAATACCATATGCAATACAACTTTCCTTTCAGATAGAGGAAGTCCTGTATAATATGGAACTGTCGCAACTCGACCTGTGATTATTCAGTAATGAGAATCTGATAATGACTAGACTAGACATTTTGGCTTCTGTTAAGTATGGTGCTGTTCAGGAATGTTTTGTGCAGCTACACATTAGCTAATGGATACCATAAAAGCTCCAAAAAACTTCATTAAAATAGAGACCAGAAACAAAACCTTTTCGTACATTCCTAAATCATGTGTTAGCTGATAGGGATTACAAATGAGTTCCTCCATCACATCAGTCAATTTGCTCCACTTCTGTCCTGGCCTTACCAAGATGTCTTCAGCATGTGTGCTATTCTGTAAGGCTACATGTGCCGGTCCATCTATGCACCCCTTTCCTTTTGAAGCCCGCAACCAGCAAACAACAAAAATTACAAATCTCACAAACCTTGATTAATGAGTTCAAAGGATGTTTCTCTTCAAACTTTTTTTTTGGTGATGTTGGGAGTAGTGTGTAGAAGTAAGACTGACTTTGTTTCACTAGGGTATATGATGTCTTTTTTATGCCACACAGGGTTTTCTATTGGACTGTAAGCACAATTTTCAGTATGACCTACTACCGCACCAGGATGAAATGAATAAATGTGGTGATTGTGCAAACCAAGAACATTTCTGGAGAAGGTAAAGGTGACTTCAAGGATTAGATTAGATTAGTTTATTGTCATACACACCACGGTGCAATGAAATTCCTTGTTCGCATGACGCTCACAGAGTAAACAGTATATATAATAGTATAGAAAGTATATAACAGGTGATAATAAATACAATAAATACAGTGACAAGCACAAAACAGCAGAATGGTGCAAATATTGTATTGTAATCTGAAATAGTGCAAAAAATACTAAAGTGATAATAGCAGAATAACCAAGAGGGGTAAAGTTACGAGTATGAGATTTGGTAATACTTGTAATAAAATGTAAAAAATATTCTAAGGTAATGAGAAATGTCCAACTTGCAAGTGCTTAACTGTGCAATTTGACTGATTTTTTAAGAGTTTTAAAATTACTTGATTTCGTGGTTTGTATTGTAAAGGATTATTCCTTCCTACTCATCTGCAATATTTCTTCCTCCCAAGTTTTCCCCCCTTGAATGAAATCTGATTTGTTCTACATGTCTACAAATGGATTTTGGAAATGGTCTTCTGCTCATAAAGAGGCTGTTAGGAGTTACTACATTTCCAGTGAAAGGGCAGTAAATGGGTGGGAGAAGTGAACTAGTGAACTAACCAACTGGATTATAAATGGTACAAGACCAGAGCAGGGCAGGATTTAAGTAGAAAAAAATGGAAGAAAATGGTGTGTATTTATAAGCAGAGTCTAAAATTAGAAATGTTAAAGATGCCGGATTAATGTGTTGCTATTGAATATACAGGAAATTTAAAAACTGATTATCTGGAAATTTACTTTGGGGAGGAATAATCCTTACAATCTGAGAGGCAGAAATTCACTCTCTGTTGTATGTGTCACAAACTGGAGGTAATCACATTGCCATCTCTTCTGAAATTCAGTCCCATAGTCTTCAAACTGAGTTTCAAGTGAAGTTCAATGTGCATGGAACCTCATGCAGTCAATGCATACAGTATCACATTGCAGATATAACACATGCACCAGAGGGTGAACTTCTGCATTTCCAACTCTTTAACATTGTGTTCTAATATACTACTGTTTGTGCTATTTAAAATATATATTTTTGAAGTAATAAAAATAAATACTAATTGTCTTTCATTGTGAACCTTTTTTGTTCTTCTGTACATCGATATTAGCTTTGAATTCAGAATACACGAGCTTTTCTTTCCAAGTGAAACATTTTCTGTATTTAGCTGATTAAACTACAGGTATTTTCAGCTGCGTGGCATGTACAATATGGCTGAAGGTCTACAGCTCTGTATATTTACTGGAAGGCTTATGTTGTTGGGGTGGAGACATCTACTGAAGTTACAGCTTCACAGTATTTGTCTTTCCTGCCCAGAAGTCCAGCCTATTTGGCTTTGAAGCAAGGAGTTGGCACTAATGCCAGAGAGGCCCAATCCCTAATCTTCTGGGGTAATCTGATGTTGGTGTTCTGAAGGAAATACACTAGCTCTTCTTTGCCCACAAGAAGTCTTGTGGCCATTTAATTTAATTTCTGGTCTTTAACTGCAAACAGAATAGTTACTTCTATAATTCTGTCAAGTAACTGGTTTTCTTTTTCACATCATTGGGATAATAAGATGAATGATAGGCAAAATAGGTATTATTTTGATGCTAAGGAGCTATGAACTGTGGAAAAGCAGACAGATTTGAGGTCTGACTGTAGTGAAAAGCACAAAAAGGAATTTGAAAAGAGAGCTGAATATTAGCCTTCATTTCAAGGACCCTGCGCAGATTTCATCACAGTATTTTAAAGCTCTAATTGCATGGCATTTGGAGCAGTGCATTCAGTTGCCCACTAGATGATATCAGGTGTCAATGCTTTGGAAATCCAGCTGACCATTTTTTTTAAATACATGTAAACTAGGTGAATAGTTTCTAGCCTCATTAACATACAATGTCAACCTGGAAGCCGGATGGCAACCCATACTTTATCCTGCTCAGTGAAACAGAAAACTTTGCAAGTTGGGGCTAGCTTCCCGACAGGCTCAATATAAAATGTACATGATACCTCTACATTAATCTGATAATGTTTGTAATTTGAACTGGTTACCATTGCACCAGGTCACACATTCCACCTGTAGGATCCTCATTATAAAATAACTTTAGATGACTTAAAAGAAACCTGTACCAGTATCAATCCCCAATTTTCTTATGCAACTACTTTGTACTGTTAGAATTTGACTTTGGAGGCATCAGATTTAATTGACAATACCAATACTAAATCTGGTGCTGACCTTGTGCCTCCTGCACTGACAGCTGGTGGAACTTTTTCCCAGTAAAGAAATTACCATTGTTAAGACTTTTAATTTCAATACCTAATCCACAGCAAGAAGAAAAACATACTGGCCATTTAAAATTGCCTTTTAATCTGGTGCAAATATTTCACAAGCTTAATGGTCAATGTTCCTTTTTTCCTTTCATCCTAAAGTGAGATTTTTTTTCTCCTGCTGGAAGAGAGAAGCAGTGTATTACAGTAAACCTCCAATAATCAGAGACACTCAGGACTTTAGTAGTGCTGGACTGTCAGATTTTCCACACTATTGTGTTATTAATACCAAAACACACTTTGAATTCACTTTTTTAGATACAACAACTGGGGAGTTCCCTGTATTGTACAGTATTATAATAAATTTTCCAGTGAGCCAGGAGAGTGCAGAAATCCCAGCCCGCGTGGGTTCCAAGAGAGCACAGGAAGTATCACCTGTGATCCAAATACCAAACCACTGGGATATCTGAATAGTTGGATAGCAAATTTTCAGATGTATGTAACATCATTTGTGTTATATTTAACTAACTGTATCACCCTATGCATTCTCAGTCTGAAAAGAACCTCCAATAAACACAATGCACTTTTTAGATAACTCTGCATACTCCAATTTACTGCTCTAATGACTCACCACAGTGCATGCCTTACAGCAGCTGTGTTTTTTCTCAGGGTACTTAGCCATGTGTCATTCTTCTGGTGTGCTGCAGTTACCTTGGGAAGCTGAAGGCTACCACATAAGAAAAGATACAGTATCTTTATTAGTCGTACGTACATCGAAACATACAGTGAAATGCACCTTTGCGTAGTGTTCTGGGGGGCAGCGTGCAAATGTCACCACGTTTCCGGTGCCAACATAGCATGCCCACAACTTCCTAACCTGTACGTCTTTGGAATGTGGGAGGAAACCGGAGCACCCGGAGGGAACCTATGCAGACACAGGGAGAACGTACAAACAGACAGTGGCTGGAATTGAACCCCAGTTGCTGGCACTGTAATAGCGTTATGCTAACCGCTACAATATCGTCCCTGCCCCGCTACACTACCATGCCTGCAGTCAGATCGACTTTGAGTGAGGTGCATTGCCATTTTTCCAGTTATTATCTCTTCGCCATGGGTGTTTCTATGGTGATTGCACTGAGTGTGCTGAATGAATTGGATTTTTAGAATGTGCTTTGGAGCTCCGAGGTGGAAGGCTCATGTCCATACACTCTAATCCCAAAACTGTTCATAGAACTATGCTCCCATGTCTGTGGAGCAAAGTCCAAGGTTTTGGCCAGTGGTGACAGATCTGTGATTTTCTCTATGCAGAGCTGTAGCCACACATCTTGTTCAGACTTGAGATCCAAAGTTATTGTCACTTTGAACTTCCCATCCTCTGGATCATTCCAGGCAACAATAGCTGATATAAGCCATATCCCTTTTTATTTTAAAGTACTGCAGTTTGAGCGATGCCATTGATGCTCTCTGCTCAGCAGACACTATCAGGCAGAGTGGATGTGGAGCTTTGTGAAGATTCTGAGCTTCCTGCATGTTCTGTGAATGATAGACTGCACAGATAGCACCTTGTGGGGTCCCCTTGTGAACCCATGAATCGCCAGGGGTATGATTTCTTGTGTGCACAAATTGTGTACAACCCAGGAAAAAAAATGATGAAAGTGAAGGCTATGGTTCTGCGGGGTTCTCAGACAGACTGTGTTGCTTCATTCAACCCTCATTGCCATGCAGAAGGTTGGATCTTGCACAAACGATGATTCCACTTTCCTTGGTTATGACTTATCTTTCATCATGTTACCACTGCAGAGCACATTTATAATAGCAACTGAACCACCAGGTGCATAATCAAGAGTGTCAATTGTCCTCTAGATGAGATTTCAGTGTCTGCATTACTTTACAACATTCTACAGAGAGGGCTGGACACTATGTTATTTGCTGCAACGTCCATAACTAAAGGAGGGCTTCAGCACATGCTATCGGGGAACATCTTATTACCTGGAGTGCTCTTGAAGATTCTACTCCAAGGACTGCCTACTCAGCAGGGAATGGCAGGCAGTATTCACCACGTGGTTTTGAGATTCAATAGCTAATATCCCATAATGAGTGGTTAATTTGTGATTCTGATCCTACTTTTTAACTGCAATCAACCTTGCCCGCAGTTGCGTCTGCAATCCATGAGTAACATCCATAGTCAGAACCCACAACCAACATCCACAATCAGTGCTGCATCCAGCATGCATAAGCGGGACCTTTCCTCAACTACCTCTGCAGTGGTGGTTAAGTTAGAGGCAACATTACTTTCTTACTTTGTAAAGAAATCATTGCCTTAAGCTGCCAAACAGTGTCAATGGTTCTGATTTTGAAAGGGATCTCAACTATACCTAATCATCGACAGTCATCCACATTAGGGTTTCTCATCACACCCAGAGGAATTATTTATGTAAAATCAACTGTCTTCAGAACTTGGCCAGCTTGATCAATGACTGCTGAGCCAATCTTGATGATGGACATTGAGATTTAGTTTCTAGTTCCACAGTAGTTGTAATGCCATTTCTTCTGAACTAGAAACCGAAAGCTCTAGATAATGTGTCAAAGAACTTGAAAATGCAGACACAGTATCATTATAGATTATGCTATGGTGTTTAATGTTTAAGAACATATTGTAGGATAGCTGCTTAAATTTTAGACATGCACAATACTTTTCTAACTAGGTATATTGGAAGATGCATGGAAAAACTGGAACTTCCCTGCTATCTGGGGTTCTATGTTGGATGATTCAACAGAAGGTAAAATCTCAATTATTCATTATCCTCTCCTTCAGCATTATGGTGAGCCCCATTTAACATCATTCCAGATCTTTTCCTGTTGGGTCACTTCCAGTCCTTTATCCTTTTCAAATATATGTAGTTTTCTTTCTGGATCCATTATAGATATCACTACAAGTATCAATAAAAGCATTTAATTTATGGAGCCATCACCAATTTTGAAATGATAAAAATTGAAATAAGTAAGGAATTAAGTTTAGATTGATCACATGATTTTTTTAAAAAGCAGTAGATTTTAAGACAATGGAATTAAAGGAAGGAAATGGGTAGGGAGATTTATCGTGTGTTTTAAAACTATGGAATGAATTTTAATTTCAATAATGAATGCAAAAGAACAATATTTCCAATTTAGGACAAACTAGAGAGGAAAATGCAGAAAAGTAATGAATAAACTGAATAAAAATAAGCTAGAGAGAGCAAAGGAGTAAGGTGCAATAGAGTAAGATGTTCAACAACCGTCTTTTATTGTGCCAGAGAAGTGTTTGAAGACTATTCTGAATTTCTAAGCTGTATTCAAGCTTAGGCAGCTTTGACTTTAGAATTGAGTTAAAAGGGAAATTTGTTTGTACTACTCCTGTTCTCAACATTAAGCCCATGACCCTGCTCCATCATTCAGCTCCAGATCTTTATGAATGCTTGGGAAGAAATTTCTAATTTTAAATTTATTGCCCCATGTTCTGGACTCTTCCAACAGAGAAAATTATTTTTTTTCTGCCTATCCTGGTGACTCCTTTATTTACCTTAAACACCTCAGTTAGATCATCTTAATTCTCTGGTATGAAAAGCTTAGACTGTGTGACTTATTATTACAATTGAACCTTTTTGCCCATTGTAGTGTTTAAATGAATCTGAACTGTGTCTCTCCAAGACCAATAGATTGGATAATTCCCAAACTGAATGCAGTTCTCCAAATGCCATGTAATTAGATCTTTAAAATACTGCGAGATGAAAACTGTGCAGGGTCTTTGAAATGAAGGCTAATATTCAACTATCTTTTCAAATTCCTTTTGTACTTTTCACTAGTCTTTAGAGATTTCTACAGTCAGACCTCAAATCTGTCTGTTTTTCCACAGTTCATAGCTTCTTAACATCAAAATAATACCTTCATCCCGTTTTCTTGGGAGCAAAGAGGACGACCCAACTATCTAAGTTTTCCCTATTTATTAATCTTATTATCCCAATGCTATGAAAAAGGAAACTAGTTACTTGACAGAATTATAAAAATGACTATTCTGTTTGCAGTTAAAGACCAAGAATTAACAATAAGAAAGATCAAATTTAATGTTGGACTCTCATTTCAAAAGAGCTGGTGAGAAAGTGGATTGGTAAATGATCTTCTCATTTTCCTATCTGTATTTCCAATATGTATAGGTGCTTCCATAGATTTGGAGCACTGTATGAGTAACTGAAATGTTACATTCATACATGAGACCGGAAAGAGAGAAAGGAGCAAGTTGGTGTATAATATTCACTGGCTGGAGGCAATTGATTTGTATTTCACAAGCTCCATCTGGTGGCTGTTACACACAGAAGGTGCAGGTTTTCCTTTATTGTGTGCATGGAAATGAAAATTTAAAATCTGAGAATTTTAAAATTGCACAGACCAATTAGTTATGTTGAAGATCTCATTGGGATATTAAATCTTCTTTAATCTATTGAAAAGATGCAAAGACAAGATGATAGCAACAAACTTTAATTTTGATAGATTGAGATAATCACCAAAACAGAAAGCAAGTAGTGCAGCATTATTCTCCCAGTTTGTATCTATTGTTTGACATGGATACCAAAAATATAACTGTCTTATTTAGGTTCAGCTGGCAACATTTATGTCTCTGAGTCAAATGCCACCTATCGTGTAGCCTGGATTGACACAATACCACGAGTGCTACATATTTGGAGATGTCATTTTTTCGACAGATATAAGAACCATGATTCCATCTGCCTATTCCGCTATTTCACACGTATATAAAATGCCTTAACGTCACAGAGTCATACAGCATTGAAACAGACCCGTCAACCCATCAACTCCATGCAGAACATCAAACGCCCATTTACATTAATCCTACGCTAATTCCATTTTATTCTCCCCACATTTCTTGTCACTATTTGAAGGCAAGCATAGAGTTCTAGTTTTGCTTGTGGACACAAGATTATCACAAAACCATTTCATCATTGGTTAAAATTTTATACGAACACACAAATATATAAATTAAAGTAGTAGGTGGCTCGACCCCTCGAGCCAGCACCACTGTTTAATAAGACCAAGGCTGATCTGATTGTAACCTCAACTCCATATTTTTGTCTACCCACAATAAGACCATAAAACGTAGGAGCAGAATTAGGCCATTCAGCTCATCAATTCTGGTCCCCCTCTCGACCATGGCTGATTTATTTTTCCCTCTCAAACCCATTCTCCTGTGTTCTCCCTGTAACCTTTGACACCCTCACTAATCAAGAACCCAATGACTTGGCCTCCACAGCCGCCTGTGGCAATGAATTCCACAGATTCACCACTGTCTGACTAAAATTCCTCCTCATCTCTGTTCTAAAGGGATGTCCTTTTATTCTGAGGCTGTGCCCTCTGAAATAACCTTTCACCACCTTGCCTATCAAAGTCTATTGACCTCTACCTTAAATATATACAAAGAATATCTTTGAAACTCCACTTTGCTTAGAGGATGAGTTTCAGTGACATACAACCCTTTGAGAGAAAAAAAATGCATCAATTTTATATAAAAGGGTGACCCGTTATTTTTAAACCATGATCCCTAGCTCTAGATTCTCCCACAAGGTGAAACATTTGCTCCACACCCACCCAGTCGTGAATCTTCTTCAGAATCTTATATGTTTCAATCAAATCCCCTCCCACTCTCCGTTTCATTATTTAAGGCTTTGCTTGAGTAAAATGGTTGCAACAGTTGCTTATGTATTTGAAATACTTTAGAGTGCCTTAAGCGCTCTGCTTATGAGAGATCTGATTACATGAGCGCAGACAAACAGTGAAATTAATGACCACTAACCCTGCAGAAATAAGAATGATCACTAACCACACTCCCATAAAAATAGATAATATTTTAAACATAAATGAACAAATGATTGCTGCAGCAACACACAAAGTGCTGGAGGAACTCAGTGGGTCAGTCAGCATCTATGGAGGAAAATGAACAGTCGATGTTTTGGGTTGAGACCCTTCATCAGGACTGGAAAGAAAGAGGGGAGATATGCTGCACAATGGCAGTGGGCCAGCATGTCCTTTAAAAATAGGACTTCTGTTGTATCAGGAACTAAGGAAGTTAAACCATGCCCATCCATTTGCTACACCAATTTATAGCATCTGAACTTGGGTGATATGAGTATAGTTTTCCATCTTTAGTTTGGTGCAGTAAAGCCAACCATATCAAATTGTGCAAACAGTGGTTAATAAAAAGGATCCAGCTTGTTAAAAAAATTAAAAGATGGTGAAACCTCACCACCATCGCTCAGAATTGTGTCATTTTCCACCAATTACCTCAATTGCAGTAAAAACAAAGAAACCTTAAACTCAAAACTGGAAAATGGTCATCTCTGATTACTCAAGATGTTCCTATGTTAATCTCCTTAGTGCCAGATCAGTTAACAGCAATCTTTGCAGTATTATAATGCACAATGCACCAAGGTTCTCTGCTAAGCTCTGGTTAAAGGTTTCAGCAAAATGTAATTTTGAATTTTACATGATGTGCTTTGTTAGATTAAATCACCTTTTAAAAATCTATGAATCAATAAATAGGTTTTTCCAAAATGTAATTTTCATTTAGAAATGAATGCTTCTTTAAATAAATCACTGAGGTGATAGGATATGATGAGTTGATCCTCTGTAGCTTTTGAAGCTTTGAATATTAACACATCTTGTCTCTGAAAAATTAATGTATTTCCAAAAACTGTAATTGTACCTGATTTATCATTTTACCTGAGAGATTGAGTCAATTTGGCTCCATATGGTCTGGGGACGGATATAAAGGCCTCATTGCTAATTCTGTCTTCAGTCAACTAAGGAAGTTTATAATGTTGAGCATTGGGTGTGCATTTGTCTTTCTGGGGCCTTGTTCAGCAATCGAAGTCCCTATAATTTGCCACACAAATTTATCCTCTAGCTCCATGGAATTACAGGTGCCAATGTTGTTCTTTTGGATATTGATTAAAGCTGTTTAAAATGCAGCAGGCAACTAAAAAAGTTAACTAGTCAATCCTGACAACTTCCCACTAAGACATTCTGAAACTTTCAATCTTTGATTCTTGTGAAATAAGACAGTTATATCATAATAATTTAGTGATACGTTTTTGATAATTCTGTAGGGCTGAATTAGCAAGTCCCTGTAGAAAAATAGACTAATTTCAAAATTTAAGAGGGAACATTAATGAAATAAATACAAAATTTTGCCATTTGCTATTGACATTTATAGAAATACATCGGGCTAGGAGTTACACTGCTACCTTTTAATGACACTAAAACAGCATTATAGGTCAGGTGGATTACCCCCAGCACTGTTGGTAAAAAATGCATTAGAGTAAGAACTTCAATTGCAAGAGCCAAAGTAGAGCATTGTTGGATTTCCTTGTGTAATGCGGGTAGCATTTCTTGCTGATCTACTGTAAATTCTACCAGATGTTGGCAGGTGCAATTTCTGAAGCTAGCCCGCAAAGTGACATACCATGCTCTTCTAGGTACTGGGGAGAATTGTAACAAGATGTGAGGATGATGAAATAATAGGAAGGTGATTTGGAGAGTGTTCAAAGTCAAAGTCAAGTTTATTGTCATTTGCCTGTACATGTATGCGCAGGTGCAATGAAAAACTTACTTGCAGCAGCATAACAGGCCCGTAGCATCATATAAGCAGCATTCACAAGAAAAGCATAAATTAAACATAACTTTTACAAGAAAGAACACAATTAGAACAAAAAAAACAAAGTCCATTTTACAGTAAAGTGGTCAAAGTTTTACTAAACTGGTGATTAGGGTTGTGCCAGTTGGTTTAACAACCAAAATGTTGAAGTTAAGTAGCTGTTCTTGAACCTGGTGGTGTGGGACTTCAGGCTTCTGTGCCTCCTGCCCGATGGTAGCTGCCAGGGCATGCCAGAAGATGGCATGGCCTGGATGGTGGGGATCTTCGATGGTGGATGTTGCCTTCTTGAGGCAACGCCTCCTGTGGATACTACCGATGGTGGGGAGGGAGGTGCCCGTGATGTACTGGCCGAGTCCACTACTCTCTGCAGCTTCCGACTTTCCTGCACATTTGAATGTGTTTCCAGTGTGTCGGAGAGACCTGGAAGGGCTAGTGAAAATACAGCTTGCAGGAGACATGTTCTTTGTGAAAGGGGGCACAGAGACACCCCAGTGCCAGACTCAGGTGCTCCTGGTGGAAGGTTGCTAAGTTAGCTTATGTAAGGATATGAGGGCAGTCTAAGAATGCTTGTTCTTTGGGGAAAAAAGCAGATCAGACAAATGCCCGTGTCTGCCCTGCCCGTTCCTGAAGGCTGGTGGAAATATATCTGAAGTCCTTGAGTATGGAGCTTGATTGGGGTAGGCACAGTAGTGTAGCGGTTAGCGTAACACTACTACAGCACCAGCGACCCGGGTTCAATTCTGGCCACTGTCTGTAAGTAGTTCGTACATTCTCCCTGTGTCTGCATGGGTTTCCTCTGGGTGCTCCAGTTTCCTCCCACATTCCAAAGACATATGGGTTAAGAAGTTGTGGGCATGCTATGTTCGCGCCGGAAGTGTGGTGACACTTGTGGGCTGCCCCAGAACACTACACAAAAGATTCATTTCACTGTGTGATTCAATGTATATGTGACTAATAAAGATATCTTCAAATCTTCAATGAGTAGCAAACTGTCAGATGTGGCAGAGATCAGCAGCAGCCTGGAAATGTCCTGAGGCCAGAAAGCTGAGAGACTGTGGACAGTAGTTGACTAGACTGGCTTACCAAGCATGCTGGAAGATGCACAAAGGCAAAAGAATTTTGCTCCATTTTATCCTGCCCAATAGAGCAAAACAACTTTTTCCTATATTCACTAAAAAAGAACTTAGCAACACACCAAAATTTGAAAAGTTGGACACCATTGGCTATCTTCCTACACCTCCCACAAGGCTGGCATGGCTTGACTCTATCTTAAATTACCTCAGGCATCTCGTAAAAATAAGTGGCATGGTATTCCTGTCAGCAGCCTTTGATGTGGTTGATCATACTGTACTCTGCCAGTATCTCTCCACTGCTATTCACCTGCATGGAATAGCATTGTCTATCTAGTCAGAACCACTCGCAACGGATTCTCTTCCCCCTTCCACACTGCTAACTGATATCCCACAAGAATCAATCTTTATGTCCTTGCTATTTCTTATCTGCATATTATCCTTCAGCAACTTCATTCAAAAATACTGTATCAGTTTCCACATTCACACTGATCATATGTGACTCTACCTCTCCATACTCATTTCTCTGTCTCTAAGTAACAGACTGCTTGTCTGATGTTTAATGCAAGGTAACTAGAAACTTTTTTACACTGCTCGCTTCGGCAGCACATATACTAAAATTGGAACGATACAGAGAAGATTAGCATGGCCCCTGCGCAAGGATGACACGCAAATTCGTGAAGCATTCCATATTTAACGGCACAACGTGGTGGGCCGAAGGGCCTGTTTTGTGCTGTATGGTTCTATGGTAAATATTGGGCAGACAAATGCCAATGCCATTATCAATAACTTCCATTCCGAATCAATGAATCCATTCCTCTCTCTGTCAACAGTGAGTAACAGAATCAGACTTCTTGCAACCTTGCTATCTTATTTGACACCTAGATACCTGTGCCATCTCTAAGACCTCAAATTCTACACCCATCACATTGTTCAACACTCATAACTCAGTTGACCTTTACACATAAATCAAAAGTATTGCAGATGCTGGAAATCTGAAATTTAAAAAAAACAGAAAATACTGGAAACGCTCAGGCCGGGCAGCATCAGTGGAAAAAGAAACAGCATTAATGTTCAATGCTAAAACTGGGAAAGAGTAAACCATCTATCATCTGTATATTTGCTAATCTAAATTGGCTCCTGGTCAAGCATTGCTCTGTTTTAAAATTCTTAGCCCTGTTTCTCACATCCCTTCATGGCCTCGGCCCCCTTTTTCTGTAATCTCCCCAGCTTTGTTTTGCTTCAATGTATCCAACTGCTTTAATTTTGGCCTCTTGATCATCCTTGAATTTAATTGCTCCACCATTGACAGTCATCTTTTGGTTTGAAAGACCTAAGCTCTGGAGCTCCCCCCAGTAAAAACAAAATCTTTGCCTCTTAACCTCTTTCCTTTTTTTAAAATACTCCTTAAAACAACCTCTTTGACCAAGCTTTTATCCATCTGCCCTAATATTTCCTAATATATCTTGGTTTCATATTTTGACTGAAACTTCTGCAAAGCAGCATATTTCTAACATTAAAAATGCCATACTAATACTATCTGCTGTTGGTCTTTTTTGCCACCAAATTGTAAAAGACTGGTGGAATGATTACAGGTTATCAAAGAAAGTTGGGTTGAGCCAGTCAAAGGCTGGGGAAGTGCCCATCTTGCTGTATGGCAGGAGGTCAAGTGAAATACATTAAATTAAACAAAGCTGGTCTTACTATTTGAAATGCAATAAACAATGAATATTTTAGTGACAATAGAAGGTTCAGAAAAAGGCATAATATTGCAAAGTAAAAAGTAAGTGAGTTGGTTTTTCAATTGGATATTAGGTTTGAACTGAATAAAAAGTTTGCATATGGCCTCAGCAACATCCTGGAAAAGTGAAACAATGATGATGCAAATGAACACTATCTTGGCAACGGATGTTTGCTTAAAATACTGTGTATCGCAATAGCTGCTTAAATAAAATTGTGTGCTGATGCATTCCCTTAAGATGAGCAATTATAGCTCTCCTTTGTTGCTGAAGATTTAACCACCAGTAAATCTGGTGATCACATGACTTCAATTTATAAGAAATGATTCAATCATAAATTTCTCTGTAAAGTTCAGAACAGTGCTGCAACATTGTACCATGTCTTTTTTTTATCCTGAAGTATTTCTATTTTGTACATTTTGTAGCAATCTTACTGATTTAAATTCTTCATCTTGTAGGCCTTAAACAATACCTTGTACCATATTCTTGGTATAATCACTTTTCTTAAATTGCTTAAACCACTAGGTTGATTTCTGAGCTGAAACACGCGGAGAGATTGTGAAACAGGCCTATGCATTCTGGAAGCCACAGAAGTTATTTTTGCCTGAAGAAGCTTGTAGAAAAGGCCAAAGTGTGTGAACATCACCAAGATTGAGAAGAATGAGCAATTGGTCGCAACAATTAAAGAAGTAATTGGTAAGAAAGGCTAACTTTTAATCTCAATCAGTTCAAAGAAGCTGAATTCCAAACAGTAGAACAAAAGTTCCTCAATTTACTCCAGATGTTAAATGTCAATCTTTATTCTTCTAATCACTGCATTCAGATTAAATCTATAGAAGCTATGGACTTCTTATCTCTCAGAAGTAGATCTTCACTGCACTGGATACAAATAGTATTGGGAGTACCCTGAGAAAAATTAACTGGAAATTGAAGAATGACATTGGCATCTCTATTTACCACTCTAGTGTGCTTCTAGCAGTGTAAGCAAGGAGTATGAAATCTGAAATCAAACAGAACCAGGTGGGAATATGCAAGAGGTTATGTAGTATCTGTGGAAAGAGAAATATACTACTAAGAATTTCAGGTCAAAGACCAATCATTAGAATTGGGAAAAGTTAGAGATAAATGGATTGTAAGATACAGAGAAGGGGTGGGCTGGTGGGGAACTGATTGGTGTGGAGGAGAGAACACAAGGGCAAGTTTATCAAAAGGTAGAAGATAGGAGGGGAGATCCCAAAATTACAAAAGATGTGTAAATGCAGAATAATTATTTAATATGACAACATAATGCAGAGTGACACCTGAAAGTCTGAAAAAAAGGTGCTAGAAATGCTGATTCTCTGACATTGCTAAACTCAATGTTGATCCCAGAGGCAGTAATGTATCTAGGCAACAGATAAGGAGCTTAGATTGAATCTTGTTGGAACAATGCTGGAAGCGAAGACATAGAGGTCAGAGCAGAAGTGGGGTGGAGACCTAAAATGACAGTTGACAAAAAGCTCAGGGTCACCTTTGCAGACTGATCAGAGGTGTCTGCAAAGTGCTCATTTAATCTGTTTTTGGTCTTCCCAACATAAAAGAGACCACATCGTGAGCACTAAATGCAGTAAACTAAACTGGAAGAACTGCATGAATTGCTGCTTGTTGTGCTGGAGTCTCTGGTGGATGGGGGATTAAGAGCTAAAAGGGCAAGTGGTGCATCTCATGTAGTTGCACAGGAAGATGCTGTGGAAAGGGGAGTGAGTAGTAGAGGAGCTGAAATTGAGAAGTAGATTATTTCAGAGGTAATTCTCTTTGAAATGCTGAAAAGGGAAGATGCGTCTGATGGCGGTATTACTTTGGAAGTGTCAAGGACCTCAAAAGATAACGGTTGAGTGGGGGTTGGGTGGTGAAGTGAGGACATTGGAACTCCTGGCTTGGTTCTGGGAGTGGGGAAAAGCATTGAGAAGAGAAAAGAGGAAAATGGAAACAGTCAGGGTCGAGGGTCTTGTGAACTGCAGCAGATGGAAAGCATGGTTAGAGAAGAAGGACAAAGGGAAAGCCCTAGTATGGAAGGCGACATCATCAGAATAGGTATGATGAGGCAGAGAAATTGAGAGAATGGAATGGAGTTCTGCTAGGAAGTAGGCTGGGAGGAAATGTAGTCAAGGTAGTGGTGGGAGTTTGTGGATCTGTAGCAGTGGTGAAGGTAACTCAATTTCTCACTGGTATGGTACAGTAAATTTCTTACTGATGTGGTCGTATCATAAACATAGCATTGGCCACTTTCATACCCATTTGCTGTCCTGGCCGCTACTGACTTGCTTTAACATCTGGCTTGAAGTTTTTTGAGGAGAATAGACAAGGGAGAATAGATGTTTATTCAGACTTATAGAAAGCCTTTGGTAAAGTTCCACGTAAGAAATT
Source organism: Pristis pectinata (assembly GCF_009764475.1). NCBI lineage: Eukaryota > Metazoa > Chordata > Chondrichthyes > Rhinopristiformes > Pristidae > Pristis > Pristis pectinata. The sequence continues at coordinate 70,032,872 of NC_067410.1, read as the reverse complement.
AAAGCGCATGGGATTGGAGGATAAAACTATCTGACAGACAGAAGTGGCAAGTGTTGACTATTGGCTACAGCAGAGGTAAGTGTTTGGGCCCCAGCTTTTCACAAAATATATTAATAGTTTGGATGATGAAACCAGATGCAACATTTATAAATTTGTCAACTACATGAAACTGAGTAGGATTCCGAATTGTGAAGAAGAAGCAAAAAGGCTTCAAGGCAACTTAGACAAGGTGAGTGAGTGGCTAATACATGGCAGGTGCAGTATGATGTGAATAAATGTGAAGTTATCCACATTGGGAGAAAAAACAGAAAGGCAAAGTATTACTTAAGTGGTGACAGGTTAAGAAAAGTTGATGTACAAAGGAATCTGGGTGTCTTTGTATACCAGTCACTGAAAGCGAACATACAGATGCAGCAAGCAGTTAAGAATGTGAATGGAACATTTGCCTTCACTGCAGGGTGTTTTAAGTACAAGAGCGAGAATGTCTTACTATAAATATACAGGGCCTTAATGAGACCACAGCTGGAATATTGCCTGCAGGTTTGGTCTCCTTACCCAGAGAAGAATAAACTTGCCATGGAAGGAGTGCAGCAAAGGTGCACCAGATTGTTGTTGGGATGCCAGGACTGAGGAGAGACCAAGTTGACTAGACCTGCATTCACTGGAGTTTAGAAAAATGAAAGTTAAAAGGTACAAAGTTCTGATAGGTCTTGCCAAGCTAGAAGCAAGGAGAACGTTTCCCCTGGATGGGGGTGACTGGAAATGGGGCCATAATATCAAGATACTCAATGAGACATTTAGGACTGAGATAATGAGAAATATCATCACTCAGAGGGTGGTGAACCTGTGAAATATTCCACAACAGAGGCTGTGGAAGCCAAGTCACAATATATTTTAGAAGGATTTGCAAATAGCAACAAGGAGAATGGGAAGATGCAGGAGTGTGGTACTGATATAGAGAATCAAGCATGATAGTGGATGCAATGGCCTATGTTGCTCCTATTTTTATATGTTAAACATGGAAATTCAAAAGTTACTGTCACTGATGCTCTTGGTTGTGTTATTACCTTTACATAGAGCCAATCAATGGAGGATTGGTGTTCTGCTGTGTTTCATTTTTATACATGATTCTTCATTCTAAAATCCAATGACAATACTAAGCTTAATTTTATGACTGTGTCTTCACCATGTATACATGAAGACTCTAATGGCCATTTCAGGCATGGATAATGTAAGCTGACTCTGTTATTTGATCTTCGTCAATATGATGGTGGTACCTTTGTGACATAACAAGTAAAAACATCCTGTCCATAATATCTGAGGCTTAAGAGCTGGATTGGCACATGAGCAATGTGTGCTGTGGGTCCAAATTTCTCATATTTCAAGGCACAGTGGTGCAGCAGTTGGTGCTGCTGCCTGAAAGCTCCAGGAATCTGGGTTCAATCCTGATGTCGGGTGCTGTCTGTGTGAATTTGCCCCTTCGCCCTGTAGGTTTCTGCTGATTTCCCCTTAAATCCCAAAGTTGTGCTGGTAGGATAATTGGCCACCGTAAATTCCTCTTTGGTATAGATAAGTGGGAAAATAATGAAAGCGGAGTTGATGGGCACGTGAGAGAGAATAAGTTGTAAGGCCATAGGGAGATAAGAAGACGGGGAATGGGACTAATCAGATTCCTCTATTGGGAGCAGGCAGGGACTTGATGGGTTGAATAGCCATCATCCGATCAGAATAAGTGGAGGGGTAGGTATTCCCTGAATTGTGATGCCTTACACTGCACTACTTGTGGCTTATCTAATATCATATACAAATTAATCATAACTTTGTCGCTTTTATATGCCCCATTTCTGGGTGATGGATTTATCTATCTGCATTCATACTTTCAAGGGATTACCCATTTGGGCATTGCATTTTTGGAAAAGCTTCTACAAATATTTCCACGAACCACTCAATGTAGAGTAATTATTTCAGTTTCTAACATGGGGAGGAGAATGATTGATAGCAAGCAATAGGGAAGAAGATGCAATGGGTTGAAAGAAGAACAAACTATTGTTGAAAAAGAGCATCGAGATTTCTTTATGTGTAGAGTTAATTTAAACTTTTTACCTAGAGACCAATGAGTCCTTGGAATCCTCTGCTTAAGAGGGCTGTGGAAGTTCAGTTTTTGGGAATATTTAGGAGTTTTTTTTTCCTTATATTAAAAGAACCTCATGATATGACATTAGTGCAGGAAAGTGGCAGTAAGATATAAAATCACTTCTGATCTTATTAAATGATGTATCAGCCATGAGGGGCTGAATGACCCACTCCTGCTTGTGTTCATTGAAACAGGTGATTTGGGACCAAGGCTGAAATCTTTGAGAAAGAAGTTTCCAGATATGTCTGCTGTATTTGAGAGATTGCCTGTTGACTCTATGATGAAAGCTGTGGGGAACAGAGGTAATTAATGTTGTTCCAAGGTTGTAAGAACTGTATTTATACAAAATCTTTCTTTTTAGTATTAATTTACCTGTTGAAAAAATAATCACACAAACATTTCCAGCTGCAAAAACGAGGCCTCTGTTTTGGATGTAGTTTTTCTGATGGAAAGAATTCCATGCTGAAGCAGATAGGATACAAGTTCTGGCTTTTTATTGAGCCTATGGTCACATTTTTCCTGTTGTCTTGACCGTCACTCCTATTGGTTAGAAAAGAAAGAAACAAGGGAATTGGTCCTCCCTAAAACATTTAATGCATTTGCTACCTGCAGGAATAAAGAGAAGGGCAGCACATAGAATGGGTAGTCGGGGTGCCAGAGTTGGATGTAGATTATTTGATTAATTGACTTACCTCTGGTTCTGGGAGCATAGCATTCAACTCTTGAGAATAAAGACAGGTGTGAAATGTAATTTGAGTTTGAAAGTGAAATTTAAAGAAATTTAATGCTGCCAAACTTTTGTATAAATATTTAATTTTTAACTTTTTACACAAATATACTTTATCCTCTGGTTGTACCCCGGCAAACTTAAAAACAAAGATATGGGTAGTTGTGAAGCAAAAACTTGAAAGATATCTAACACAACAAACAATCTGCTGGAGGAACTGCAGTCTCTTCAGAGATATCTAAAGTCTTGTTTATAAATATTTTTTGTGCATAGATTGCATTTGTTTCACCACGTGATGAGTTATTCTACATCTAAATTTACATAAGTGTCGGAATAAACTCTTGATTAATGAGACGTGCTCATTCTTTTGTTTTATTTTCAAAAAGAATCTTTACAAAAATATATGGGAAATACAATCAGTGCGCGTTTCTTTACGTTCATTGTGTCACCAAATTAATACATTCATCCTGCCATCAAACCAATACACCCTATTTAAAGTGCATTGGAACCAGCATTGTTTCCTCCTTCAGCACCACACCCATTAAGTGCTTGAGAGGGCTGTTCTGATATGTATAACAAACAATGCGATGCACTGATGTAAACTCCGTTTCGAGACTGAAGTGACCCAAGCTTCCATGTGTCTGAAGTTGGAGGCTGAAGCTTGGCTGGCGGAATGCGCATGTGCGCTGCTGGCCGGGGCGGGGGCAGGGCAACGTACATCCGGGGACGTAGAGTCGGGGCGCGGGTCACGTGATAACTATTATTCCGCCATCTTGTCGCCGAGGAGAGTAGAAACGCTGTGAGCGTGGCTGCGATAAACCTTCCTGTTCGCGATCAGCGCAGGTAAAACACCGGCACCGGGGACGTGACAGCCCCCGGGCACTGCCCGGCCGCGGGGCTCCAGCCCAGCAGCCTGCCGACCTGACCGCTCCTCGCTCCCCTCACGCTCAGCCCGGCCGACCTGTCCCAGCAGCTGGTCGGGCCGAGGCGGCTGGAGGAAAGGGAAGCCGACATCAGCACATGGTGCAGCCGGGGGAGCCCGACCGGCCCGACACCCCTGCTCTCCCTCCCACCCACCCAAACACAGGCCCCTGAAACCGCGCCCTCCGGTAGGGAAACCCACCCCGAAGTAGCAGCAGCTCGCACCGATACCTCACACAGGAAAGCGGCCTCCTGAAGCAGGCTTGAAAAGAAGGTGCTTGCGGCAGGCAGGATGTGTGGGACTGTTTAGCGATGCCACTCTGCCCCCTGACTCACTCGGCGTTTGTCAATGAGGAGGCTGCAGCTCTTGGGCTGGCTTGAATTCCGTACCCTCACAGGGGTCACAGTGAAGTCCTTGCTTAATACTGTGTTATTATATAATATTTAAGCTTAAATGTTGATTCAAGTCTTGCTTCACTTGTTCTCCAACCTCCCCCCCAAATAAAGTGTAAATATTAGGATTGATCTCACCGACTTTTAAATCTGAATTTTTATCAGTGGTTTTCGCATGATCGTGACTTGTAATAGTTTGTTGACGCTGAACCATTACAGTTATGGTGTTCTAACATTTACGACTCATTGTGGTTACAGTGTCTGAATGAGGAGTGAGAAGGGCAAATGGAGTACAATTTTTTAAAGTACAATTTCCTTCTGTCAAATGAATTCCCCACCCTCATAATTATAAATACAATAATCCAGATTTGTTTACAAATAATCCTAATTGTTTTCTTTTAATAAAGATTGTTTAGAATTTACACAATCAATATTTAAAAATCCCAAATTTAAACATGCACAGGAGGTGTCTAATGATGTCACAATTGTTACTAGCGATGACGCTGGTGTCTGTATTTTTACAAGAGTAATTTGAAAATGTGTATTTAAACCTGCTTAATTCATCACTGACACTTTATTGTCCTGGATTGTTTTTATTTGAATTCTTGACTTGTAGAAGGATGTTAGTTTTTGGAATGTCATGTTCTTTGTTGGCAGCATGGTTTTGAATGAAATTAATTCTGGATTTTTTAGTAAATCAGTTTCTATGGTCGACAGTGTTGTGTAATATTTGGTGAATTGTAAAATACAGGATAATTGAGTGCAAATCATTGAACCCTTCATCTCAATTGCATTCAGGTCCAAAACAGAGTTTGAATATCATGCTTGTGTAAACATATAAAACATTGTGATGTGTAATTGATTTTGTTATGTGACAGTTAAAAGCTAGCTATCAACAGTGCTCTTAACAATACTGTACATTCAATGACAAATGAGTTTGGATTTTTCTGTAATATTGAGACACTTTTGTTCATTGTACGTTAGTTTATCTGCTGCTAAAGCTGTTATTTTCTGCATTTGTTAGAAATGTATCACAACTCCTGACTGTATTTAGCTTAAAACCAATGGAATAGAATGTATGAAATTGATATAAAATGAAGTTTGTTTTTAAATACTAGGTTACTGATGTGTTGCAGTTTCTTGTTGTGGTGAATTGTGCTTTCTTATGAGTGGAGACCTGGAAAGATGTGTTTTTTACATATCCAGCTTCTCTTCACCCACTATTTTCCCACCTTCTACTCCCTCAAAAGTTTGGTGCAATTGGTAATGCAGTCGTAAACAGCATTTACTATTTATTGTACTGTATTAATAAACTACATTGTCAATTTGTCAGCTGAAGCTATTTTTCATCGACTTAAAGCATAAGACCTGCAAATGGGTAAATCTTTCTTGTATACAGTTTCATGAAAGATCACTAACTCTCTCCACAGATGCTGCCTGACCTGAGTATTCCTGGTATTTTGTTTTTATTTCAATTTCCAGACTCTGCCTTTTATAGCTTTTTTAAGTAGATGACAAATTTAATTAAAATTGTTTTTTGAAGTTATTATTGCTATTTTTAGCATATGCTGCAATTAAAATACTTCATACCTGAAAGTCTTGCCATGTAGAACATTAAATTTGGAGGTGGCACAATAAATTTGAAGCAGAAAAAATAGTGTCATTTTTCTCAGTGGGTTCGACTAAACCATGGTGGTTTACTAAAATTCCAGAGAAAAGCAACTGTTTAAAAGGCTCCATTTTTTTTTTGCTTCCAGTTGACATTCATATTCCCAATCTAAACATTTGGCTATAGAAAAATATAAGCATGATTCCCTTGAAAATCATGTTCAGTATCTTCATTTATCCCTCTAACATCCCATATTCCTGCACTAGTTTTTCTTTTCAGAGGCCTACCTGAGTTTGGGGTGAGAGGGGGGAGGTGAGGCTAACATTTGCTTTCCATTTGTTTTTGCATTTTGTTGGCCTTGTTAACAACAACATCCACATTATTATTTTATCTGGATAATATGTATTTAGTGTGTGTTTAATATTCTATTCTTGGATGAAAGTCTGGGTTAATTGTATTTCTTTATTCTATAATGAAAAAGCTTTAACTGGTGACCTGATCTGAGTCTTACACTGGTGGTTGGGGTGGGTATAATTGAAAAAAACTTTGTCTTTATCATTGGTGGATTGAGGAGGCAGGAAAAACCCAAATCATTTTGCAGTGGGGCAGAACAAAAAAGATTGAGAATCTCTGACTTTGACTTGTGGCATCGGTAACACAGGAAGTGGAACTATTTAGAAAAATGTATGCATGCTAGAATTTAACTTTCTCTTTTACCTTGGCCATGTAGGCCATCATCTTCATCTTCATCTGGACAATCTAAATCTCGTGTCAAATTCTGTGCTTGAACATTACAGATGAAGCTGTTGCTTATGGAGCTCTATAATTTCTGTGGAAGGTGGCACTTGGTCACATTCCTGCTGTTTTTGCACCTTTTTTTCCTTTGGTCACTGTGCCCAAGCTTGTTATGGAATTCTATGTTTTTTTTACTGTCACCATTTAGAGGGTGATCATCTTCTGTATTATAAATCAATGTGAAGCTGCTGTGCAAACCAGACAAATTCTGCATGATCTCCAAACCTTAGAGTAAGTAAAGTCAATTAAAAGCCATCTATGTAACAAATGTGAGAGGAACCCTTGGGAGTTCTTGCTCTTCTCTAAATGTAATGACTGTAATATATAGACTGATTAATGCAGTCCATACAAAGGGTTGCTGTTTTTGTAGATGCTACAATTTTTATTATTTTGGTAGCTGTTTCCATTGCACTGAGGAAAGTACATACAGGCCACAATGAAAGAATTGTGTTTCTGATCTGTGTAATAGAGCAGGCAGAGGCAACATTTATATTGATTACTGCCATCTAAGGTGTGGTTCTTTGTACTGATTTTGGCACCATTTGTCATCCTTTATGCGGTGTGGGCATTGCTGGCAAGGCAGTGTTCATCATCTGTTCCCACTTGCCTCATGAAGACAGTTTCATATGGAAGTTAAAGTTGAGCCCATTGCTGCTGGTCTGCAGTCGCCAGTTATGGGATGGAAAAACAAAAGACTGCAGATGCTGGAAATCTGAAATAAGTGCCAGAAAAATTCAGCAGGTTAGGTGGCACCTGTTGAATGAGGAACAGTTAATGTTTCAAGTCGATGGTTCTGATGAAAGGTTAGCAACCTGAAATGTTAACGGTTTCTCTCTTTATAGATGCTGCCTGACTTCAGTATTTCCAGAATTCTGTTTTTCTTATGGATGGTTGATTTCTTTCACTGAATGACATTAGTAAACTTGATGAGACTTTAACAGCAATCCGGACCTGCCAAATTCTCCAAATCTATCGGAAAGATCGGTGAAACTGTGTCAGTGTCCTCCAAGCCAATATCCTCTGCTTCAAGGCTTTGATCATGTTCAATCATCTTTGGTGGATGGGCTGCACTGTCCACATGCCTTGCACCAGACTCCTGAAACAAGTATCCTGTTTGTGGGAAGAGATTTCCAGAATAAAGGAAGAAAAATGCTTCATTGATGTTCCAGTCTCTTTGAGCAAATGTAATGCCCTATCAAATTTGTGGGAACTCCAGCATGTAGCTACTTAACATGGACTAGTGATATCCTGGACAGCACTAAGCAGCTGGAGTTTCAATAACAGCAGTGCATTGAGGCGATGCATAAAAAATGTAAGGAGTGCACAGTGTACCAGGCACCCCACCTACTTGCTTCGTCAAGCTCCACTTTCCTCGCCTATTACCAGGGTTTGTTGATCCCACCTAAGACTTTTCAGCCACCTCGGAACTTTCAGATCCAGAGCGGAAACAAATGATCTTCAATCCTGAGGACTTGGTGAAGAAGAATAATTATGGATACCAGGTTTTTTTTATTTAAGATTTTCATTTAGCAATAAATTAGTGGTGGGATTTCAGTTTTCCTTCAGGTCATGAGTCCAGGCCTTTTGATTACCAGCCTAGTAGTAAAGTTAATATGTTTGTAGTGGTGCTGCAAAGTGAGTGCTAGTTTTAAAATGGATCCTGTGATTTTTTTTAAACAGGCCCTTTTCCACTAGACATGTCCTCATTTTCCCCTGTTTTCCTGTTATAAGCATCAGTGGAGTTACCTATGATCTAGAATTTTTTTTCTGCTAGTATCGAGATAAATTATAGTATAGACATAGACTTGTAACAAAAGTTGTCACCTTTAGAATCAATATTTTCTCTATACCATGTCGGTATCTAAAGATTAACAGAAAACATCCCCCTTAAATACTTTTATTTATACAAGGTTTGAATATGTATGTATGTTCCTCATACCATTGCACATTTAAATGCAGCTTCCAAGATGTGATAAGTCAGAGAGGCAGTTAAATAATTTATAGGTGTTCTATTAAATTCTGAGTACTTAACAAAACTTGCCTATTTTAATGTTTCCTCTCCTGATGTCTCCTGGTTTGGCTCGGACATGGAGTCACGGAATCAAGAGGGAGACTGTATGGAAACAGGTGCTTCAGCCCACTGAATCCATGCTGACCATCAACCACTCACTTACACTAGTCCAACATTAATCCCATTTTCTCATTCTCACCACCCCCCTCCCGGTTCTACCACTCACTTACGTACTAAAGGCAGTCTTACCAACCTGCACATCTTTGGGATGCAGGAGGAAACCTACATAGTCACAGAGAACATGCAAACTCCACCCAGACAGCACCCAAGGACAGGATTGAACCCAGGTCTCTGGCACTGTGAGGCATCAGCTCTACTAACTGTTCAACTGTGCCCCCAGCCATCCCCCTCCCCAATCTTCGTGTATGTGGTCTGTCATTTTCTAAAGCCTCTTCCTGTCAGTCATCGACACCAGTGTCCTTTCTAGAATTGGAGCATTTGCTTCCAGTTGAATTCATCTTTGTCAACAAATGCACACATTTCTCAGGATGCTCTTCATTGTTAAACCAGAGTTGTACTAGATTATTTGGAATTCTGGCATGCTTTAGAACCCTGAGCTAAGTACCCAACATTGCATGCTCATCAACCCTGAATTTACTGATTACTAACAGCTTCTGGATCACCTTTAGTTCGATTTTAAAATTTCCATCCCCAATCCTTTCAGTCCTTTATTGTCCGATTCTGTGTAACTATTTTCTAGTCCCACTCCATCTCCAAGAGTATGCTGCCCTCAGGTTCTGACCATGTGTTCTCAGCGCTTCATTTTTGGTCATGTTTACTTCAGCTACCTGTAGTGGTAAATTGCCTTACAAAACCCCTCTAGCTGTGAGACCTTGCTCAAAACGCACATCATAATTGCACTTCCATAAAGCATCTTGGGATCAGATGTGATAAAGATAAGATCATATGTGCAAGTTGCTGTTTGGTGTCATCTGTAAGTTGAGTACATTGAGTTTCTGAATAAAATTAGAAACGGTAGTGGGCCCACTGGTAACCTCTCATTGAATTAAAGAAAACGTGATTGGTACACTTGTAATCTATTATATTTCTCAAATTTTATTGGGTATCCAGCTTTCAAAGTGGCTATTTTTATAAACTTGTATTTATTTAATATTATATCATTGTATTTAATCCATTTTTTTCCTGAGACATTAGATGTCGAGTAGGATACAGGTTAAGATCACTTATATGAATGTAATAATCATTTTGGAACTGCACATACGACACTACATTGTACTTTTTGCTATTCTGTTTTAATATTTTATCAAGCTGCCTTGTGGTGTGATGATCATTTTCCAAGATATTATTCCTATAGAATTTTGCCTGCTTTCAATCAGCTTGCTTTGCATAACGCTGCTAACTAAAAATTAACATTTTACTTGCCTATTGACTTAAACTCTTGTAAAGCAGAAATATACAGGTTTCATATCTGTTGCATTTACACTGACAAGTGATGATTTGCATTTGTGCCCAAAACTGACTGCCATTCCTGATTGTTTTTTTTAGTGATTGACTGGAAACTTAGGTCACAGTTGAAAATAAAAGAGCAGGACAGAGTCTAGCTTACTTCCTGAACCTATAAATCTTCACATTATCTAGGTAGTTGAAGGCAGGAGTGTGATAGTCTATTCACTTTTTGTGTAATTAGTTGTAGGTAGAAACACATTCAAAAGTAATTTCTGAGTGAGGAATACTAGAGGGCTGCAGCATCTCAGAAGTTACTTACCCTCCCCAGTGTTGGTTCAATCTGGCATTACATGGGTGAAGTCTTGGGGCTTGGGCTGAGTGATGTAGCCCATACATAATTTGATCAGGGAAAATGAAGATTAAGTATGATCAAAGTTGTTTTGATCCTGAGTACTAAATTTGATTTTATTGAGTAATAGCAAATTATTTGTTTAAAAAATAAAAGGAAGTTCAATTTTAAAAAGTGAATTTTCAGTCTCAGGAAGTCCCGAATACTTGAACTCATTAAGTATTTTTGAAGGGTACACTTTGTAATATAGAGAAACAATAGTATTTAAAATTAAGTGTTGAAAACGTCTTAAAGGACATTGAGGACCAGTGAGACTGCTGATTGGACATTTTGGAGAGCAAAAGTTATCCAGTAGTTTAGATGAAGCAATTTTAGGAAAGCTTAGGAATCCACTAGAATATATACAGTGGCATAAAACATCGAAGCAACAAAAACTTGAATGTTATGTATGTTGTTACAAATATTTTTCTTGGTCCACTTAATTGTAAATTGCTTTCTTTTATCTCCATGTTCATCTACAAAACTATTTTACTTAACATTATGATTTTTATCTCAATGTAATAATTCACAATGATTCTGCCATCTGTTCATTAGACTCAATTGTTTGGACCTCTTTCTCTCTGCTACTTGCATAGCAGCAGCAACTGTAGTATTCTGGCTGCTTTTTTTCATGTTAACAGGTCGTAACGCATTTAAAAACGCATTTGGTATTGTAACAGTAATCTCCACAAGAATAAATATTTGCTCCTTTTTGGAGTTGTTGATTGGTACCTGTATTGTGTTATGATACACCTGCTTCCTTGGCTAGTAAAATTAATTTACGTGGACACCAACTGGCAGTGGATTGTCTTTCTAGTAATATTGTGATGAATTGATTGTGTGGATTGGTTGCAGAAGATCTGGTATATAAGTCACGTAACCATCTTTTGCATTAATTCTCTATGCATTTTTGTAATACAGTTTAGCATATATTTTCAGTGGCTCTTTGGTAGTAGAAGTATTAGTTCTGCATTTGGTTGTAAGCATTTGAATTGAGCTCTAGGGTTGCACACAATTGAGTTCTACCTTCAGGTGAAATTCTTCAACTGAAATACAGTTGCTATTGCTAGAAACACTCGTAATCCTTTTTTTTGCTATTCTATGGGCTTTAGGAAAAGAACTACATCCCAAATATTTTGGAATTTCGACTTGCTAGTAGCTTTCCTAATCATGCTAGTGCAAGTCATCCTGATGCTGTATTTCTCTCCTTGGCTTAATCACACCAGAACAATCCTTGTTGGCATTCTCTTTAAGTGGATTTTATTCTCCATTATTATGGGAGAATTTTTAATTCTATTTGTCATTCCACTGCATTCTGAGTAGTGTTTAACCATTGTTTCCCAGTATTATTTTTAGCAGATATCTGCATATTTAACCATACTTTGAAATTGAATTGAGTTTCCATGTAGGGCACCACTACTTTCATCACCTGCAGGATCCTGTCACTTACCTCATTTTCATTTTCCTTTTGAACTTGTGGCATTTGTATAACCAACTTTCTGGTACTCCCTCCACTCACTAAAGTTTTAAGTGGTAATGGATTCTACTGATGGTTCTATTAAGGTGTTCAAATTCCATATATTCTATAGGGTTTAGTGGACAAAATATCTGTAGAATTATCTGCCCTTTAAATTGTCTTACCCACATGAGAAGGCAGAAGCATGTTGATGTTTCAAACTAAACAAAATGAATCAATGTTGCTACACTTTTTTACATTGTAGGTAATGAGCTTAATTTTGTTGTGTGGGTCTTAGTCACCTGATTATACCCTTTCTTCTTAGTCGTAAAAGTGCTAAGTTTGTTTGTTTTTAAAAAATATATTTTAACTATTTTGTCAATTAACTTTTATTTTTATTTCCACAGTGAATTGAGTGACAGAGAAAATGGCAGCAGAAACACAGACGCTTAACTTTGGACCTGAGTGGTAAGAAAATCTTTTACTATTTTCTAGTTATCACATTTTTAATGCTGGAAACATTATTAACCTGGCTTGTGTTGGTCTCTGGGGAAAGTTACTTTTTTGAGTGAAGTATATTGGACTTTTTACAGTAAAAGGTTCACTTTGACAACATTGAATGTATTCAACATACAGCAGATAATTTGTTTAGATTGTCAGTGTCACTGTTGGAGGGCTTAATGTTTAGGAATTCCCTGCTCTGTAGAGGGCATCTCAATTGCTAGGCATAGTCCTATTCTTTTGTAGATGCAGGAATCAAATAACCGTGGTGTAGATTTTAAATGAAAACATAGGATATACTTGTTATTCTCAATGTATCGAGTGGATCAGTGTGTTGGGTTTAGAAGTAAAACTAAGTACTTGTGTAAATCTTCAAAGGAAGTAACATGTTGC